>NC_041380.1:354889651-354924229 GCF_002162155.2 Triticum dicoccoides
ACCCTTGAGCCGGCCGACCCAAGGGAAAGAAAAGGCTAGGTGGCAAATGGTAAAACCAATGTTGGGCCTTGCTGGAGGAGTTTTACTCAAGGCAAACTGTCAAGGGGTTCCCATTATAACCCGACCGTGTAAGGAACGCAAAATCCGGGAACATAACACCGATATGATGGAAACTAGGGCGGAAAGAGTGGAACAAAACACCAGGCATAAGGCCGAGCCTTCCACCATTTACAAAGTATATAGATGCACTAATTAAATAAGAGATATTGTGATATCCCAACAAAATATCCATGTTCCAACAAGGAACGAACTCCAATCTTCACCTGCAACTAACAACGCTATAAGAGGGGCTGGGCGAAAGCGGTAACATAGCCAAACAACGGTTTGCTAGGACAAGGTGGGTTAGAGGCTTGGCTTAACAATATGGGAGGCATGATATAGCAAGTGGTAGGTATCGCAGCATAGGCATAGCAAAAGAGCGAGCATCTAGAGCGACGAAGGGACTGAGGAGTAAAAAGAAGTCCTACTCTCCGATATATAATTCCTAAATGACTCAAAACATTTTTCTAGACTCAACAACGCCAGCGATTCGATCAAGCAGGGGGGCTCCTAAGTCGGGGAAGGCTCTGATTACCAACTTATAACGCCCTTGATGTGGCTATATCTCCACGTGTCGAAGCATGACTTAGAGGCATAACCGCATTGAAAGCAATGTCGCAAGTGAGGTAATCTTCACACAACCCATGTAATACATAAGGGAAAGAGATACATAGTTGGCTTACAATCGCCACTTCACACAATACATGAATAAAGCATTACATCATCCAGATACAATCAAGGTCCGACTACGGGACCAAAATGAAAGAAGACTACCCCAAATGCTACATAGATCCCCGACCGTCCCAACTGGGCTCCACTACTGATCAACTGGAAACGGAAACAGCATAACAAACACGATCTTCATCGAGCTCCTCCTGAGCTTGGTTGCGTCACCTGCACGATATCATCAACACCCACAAGCTGGTTTTGGAAGTATCTGTGAGTCATGGGGACTCAGCAATCTCACACCCTCGCGATCAAGACTATTTAAGCTTATAGGTGGGGAAAAAGGTATGACATGGAGCTGCAGCAAGTGACTAGCATATATGGTGGCTAACATACGCAAAATTATAGCGAGAAGAGAAGGCAAAAGCACGGTCGAACAACTATGATCAAGAAGTGATCCTAGAACAACCTACGTCAAGCATAACTCCAACAACGTGTTCACTTCCCAGACTCCGCCGAGAAGAGACCATCACGGTTACACACGCGGTTGATGTATTTTAATTAAGATAAACTTCATGTTTTCTACAACTGGACATTAACAAATTCCCATCTGCCCATAACCGTGGGCACGGCTTTCGAAAGTTCAAATCCCTGCAGGGGTGTCCCAACTTAGCCCATCACAAGCTCTCACGGTCAACGAAGGATATTCCTTCTCCCAAGACAATCCGATCGGACTCGGCATCCCGGTTACAAGACATCCTCGACAATGGTAAAACAAGTCCAGCAAAGCCACCCAGATGTGCTGACAAATCCCAATAGGAGCTGCACATATCTCGTTCTCAGGGCACACTAGATGAGCAAGACGTCGGGTGGGCCAGCCCAGAGTTGCCCCTGGTAGCTCCGGACATCGCTCAGTTGGACCAACACTTAGAGAAGCACTGGCCCGGGGGGGTTAAATAAAGATGACCCTTGAGCCGGCCGACCCAAGGGAAAGAAAAGGCTAGGTGGCAAATGGTAAAACCAATGTTGGGCCTTGCTGGAGGAGTTTTATTCAAGGTGAACTGTCAAGGGGTTCCCATTATAACCCAACCATGTAAGGAACGCAAAATCTGGGAACGTAACACCGATATGATGGAAAGTAGGGTGGCAAGAGTGGAACAAAACACCAGGCATAAGGCCGAGCCTTCCACCCTTTACCAAGTATATAGATGCATTAATTAAATAAGAGATATTATGATATCCTAACAAAATATCCATGTTCCAACAAGGAACGAACTCCAATCTTCACCTGCAACTAACAACGCTATAAGAGGGGCTGAGCGAAAGCGGTAACATAGCCAAAAAACTATTTGCTAGGACAAGGTGGGTTAGAGGCTTGGCTTAACAATATGGTAGGCATGACATAGCAAGTGGTAGGTATCGCAACATAGGCATAGCAAAAGAGCGAGCATCTAGCAAGCAAAGATAGAAGTGATTTCGACGGTATGGTCATCTTGCCTGAGATCCCGCAAGGAAGAAGATCGCGTCCATGAAGAAGACAAATGGACGTATTCGAACAATTCCTCACAAACGCGACGTTATCGGAACTAACCCGAAGAAGCAACACCGGAAAGAAGCACACAACATAGTAAACAACCAACACACGAACATGGTATGATATTGAGATGCGGTATGTGATGCATATGCATGATTTCAAAAGGAACGATTGAACCTGGCCTCAACTTGGAAAACCAAGAGTGCCACTGGAAAGGTGAGGTGATTTCGGTCGAAATCGATATAAAGAACACCGGAATCGGATGCACGGTTTGGAAATGGCAAGCAAAACAAATATGGCACCGGTCTGCGATTAACAGCAAGTAGCCTTCTAAATGGATCAAGATAAATATGCTACATCACTCAAACATGGCAACAAAATACATGGAAGGGATCCACTCATGATGCTTGACAAAAGATGAACACTGAGCTACGGCTAATTCACTCATTAGCAAGCTCAAACAAGCATGGAAAAAGTGCAAATGATTACTGGTTTCGGACTTTGTGAAATTATCAGCATGTCAGGAATTTATCATCAGGAAGCAATGTTTAGAGCACGATAACTACATGCTACAGGAACATATCATGGCAAAGCAAGGCACGGCATGAAGCTACTTTAAGCATATAACAGAAGTCCCTTAGTGACCATGAGCCAAAAGAGATCAGATAATACAATTGCAAGCATGTGAACATAGCAAAAACACAAACAGATTCAGACTTAGTGAAAAACTGGAGCATGGTAAAACAGTTAACGAGTAGGCATGTTTACGAGCTCGATGCACTCACTAAGAGGCATTGCATGACACACTAAGCATACACCCAGAAAATAGACATGGCATAGAAGCTATACATGGCAAGAACAACAATATAGCATGCACGGATCAACTACAACAAGCTTGACAAAATTGCAAAACATGTTCACAATCTGCCAGGAACATTTTATAGCAAAAGTAGAGCTCGATTGACTCAAGCTAGGGTGCTCCTTAAATGCAAACAAAGACATGGATGGATATAGAACCACAATATTAACAAAACATCCTTACTGATCATCCTCAAAAGAGGCACGGATCACTAGGAAACAACATGAACAAGGCATAAAAACAATAACAGGACAAGGACTTAGTGAAATTCTAAGTCCCTGAAATCAAAATCATTGAGTAAGCTACTTTGCATGCTTGTGCTAGTCACCACATAGATAACAAAAATACATGGCATACACCCCTGTAAAGATGGCATGACATTCTACAAAACACATGTAGAGCTCAGGATCATAGGATGCACACATTAATCATGGCAAAAATGACAAAAGTGCATTTGCTGAAACAGATCGGACATAATCATCACATAGCCCTCTTCCAACAGCATTTCGGGCATCAAGATGAGCTCAAATCGAAATGATGCAATGAGAAGAAATGATGTACTCGTCGAGGTGAACATTTTGATATATCGTGCATGCGGAACGGAGCACCGAGCAAGAAGTTATGGCATGTTGAACAGAGGCATATGACATAAGAATTCCTGGGACTTAGAGAAAAATAACCACCTCGCGGGAAAACGGGATCGGACGGTTTAGTAGATCTATTTGGCATGCCGGATCCGGGACGGGATTGGACAGGGTTGTCTAGGTCGGGAGGTGGAAGAAGACCCATGGCAATGGCGTCGTGGGGCTCCGGCGACGCTCGGGGTGGCCGGGAATGGATCCGTGGTGGCGCGGTCTTGCCGGATCTGGGCGCGGAGGGGTTGGAGGCGACAAATCCGGCGAGGGCAGCGTCTCCTGTGGTCTGGTACCAAGGGAGAGAGAGATCGTGAGGGAAAGAGAAGAACGAAGGGAGAGGGAGGAGAAGGCCGGGGCGGCGTGGGCTCACCGGAAGGGCGGCGATGCTGCGGGACGCCGGCGGGAAGACGAGGGCGGCGGAGAGACGCTGGCAGCGGAGGAGAACTCCGGCAAAGCGCCGGCGAAGATCCGGCGAGGCGGCGAGGCACGGGTCTCCTCGGGCCTGGCGCGGCCCGGGGCGGGCCGGAGATGGGCTCCGCGAGCCCGACGGCGCGGGGACGGCGGCGGTGGACAGGTGGCGGCCTGGGAGTGGAGGAGAGAGGCGGCTTCGCTGAGGTGTCGGCCTCTCATTGGCCGGAGTGATGTGGCGGCGGGGGTGGACACGTACGGCGCAGACGGACATGTCCGGCGGCACGGAGGGAGTTGGATCTAGGATTTCGTCTGCGCGAAAAATCCGGAGGGAGACACATATTTATAGGTAGAGGGAGCTAGGAGAGTCCAAATGAGGTGCGGTTTTCAGCCACGATATCGTGATCGAACGACCGAGATGATGGAGGAGGTTTAGGTGGGTTTTGGGCCACTTTGGAGGGGTGTTGGGTTGCAACACACACGAGGACTTATCGATCCCTCGGTTAACCGTTGGAGTATCAAACGAAGTCCAAATGACATGAAACTTGACAGGCGGTCTACCGGTAGTAAACCAAGGCCGCAAGACAAGTCTCGGTCCAATCCAAAAATGTTTAACACCCGCACACGAAAAGAGGTAGAAAGGGACACCGGATGACATAGGAGCGCCGGATTGCAAAACGGACAACGGGGAAAATGCTCGGATGCATGAGACAAACATGTATGCAAATGAAATGCACATGATGACATGATATGAGATGCATGACACGCAAGAAATGACAAGGCAACCACAACGAATAGCTGGAAGACACCTGGCACATCGGTCTCGGGGCGTCACATAACATGTGTAGTGATGCTACATAATCAAACAACTATGAAAGTAAGTATGGTCATACAGGGCAAGAGGTACTCACAAGAGCAATGCAGTGTGCAGTATAGTTGCGAGATTTTGTGGTCCCTTGAGAATGAATGTTCTTCTGCTAACTGTTTTCGTACAAGTGAGACATTAAGGCAAATGCAGAAATGTAGTTCAAATTGTGATGAGATATCATAGACAGTACCTTACGCTGCAGCCGAGACCAATGTGTAACAGGATTATTCCAGTCACCATCGGATAAATGTAGCACCGGAGACTTTACAGAAATTTCGTTCAGAGGCTTGCATCGAAGTGCACTTGCCTCAGGTAGGAACGATACTTCATCAACGAGTGCTTGAAAAGCGCAACCAACCCTTGCTCGTCATCACAATCCAGTTTGCTCCTCGCCTATTTAAAAGAATGAAATCTTGTGTCTTCTGTCAGCAGAAACATATGCAGTAATGACCATGAATAACATTAGTACATTACTTACGCGTAAGTTGCGGAGGAAGACTGGAAATTGTTCTGTGTCTGCGGTATAATCTTTCCATGAAGGAAAGATGCGCACAAAGTTCCTGACAACAACATAAGATCCGTCTTCTAAACTGGGAAGAAATGGAACAGGGGTCCTATTTGCTGCAATTAGGGCTCTCTCTGGTTCGAAAAGGGATTTGGCAACTGGATTTGGTGTACTCTTTGCTGGAATGGGAGTTTTGCATCGTACAGTTGGTGCTATGTCAACTGGCATAATCATACTATTTGCTGCAGTTGGGGTCTGCTGAGTTGGGGCATCAGAAATTACCAGTGTAGTAGGGCTAGAGTCTGCTAGAGTTGGGGTATTTTGTGGGTCAGGTGATATTGCAACTACACCTAATGGGCTATTTGATTTATCAGGTGCCACTACCTTTTCCAAATACTTTGCTTGTGCTCCTCCATGATCAACAATCGCCCTCTTACTTTTGAACATTTGATACACAAGAACAGCATTTGATTGGATAAATATGGTATGATGACAGATGGAATATGTACTAAAAATGGATAGGCAGGGCGTATTCACATACACGATGTGTAAACTAAGCTAATGGCAGTTTAACAAAGTAGAAGCAATGCAAAGCATCAGTTGCAGGATATGTGCGAGCAATGTAACCTTGGAAAGTTAGAGCAGGTACCTTGATGGGTGAATAAGATAGGGCATCTTCCTCTAACTCCTCCACTAGGGAGCTACATTGACTTAGGTCTCCCTCTAGCTCAGAATCACTGTTAGGATCATATTCTGAGCATGAATCTGTACGTGGAGAGCGTTTGCATTGCATTGCATCCAAACTTGATTTGAATCCCTCAATGCCAAGTTTGACAGCCATGGCATTGTTCTGCTTTATTCTTTTCATGCGCGCAAGCTCATAATCATTATGATGATGTTCAGAACCTGAGATTCATGAAAACATAAAAAGTAGTCAGATTATCTATGGAATGCATTGCGGATTCAACTCGGATAGTATATCCCTATAAACCCCTGCATATGCAAAGTTCAACTCCCCAACCGTGCTGACCAGACCACACACAGAAATAGAAACCCTTATGTCTCTATAACAGGCAGGCACACATTTCAAAACTGAAGTAGGAACATTAGAATCATATGAAATTCGTATTTGAACAAATAAACTAAGCAATTATGAGTGGCGTAATGTTTAGCTTCAAGGGAGGAGTGTTGGTAGTGCGACACAAAGCAAGTAGGCAGCTTGTATTCCATGTAAAAGATCGAAACCTATGTAAACGCTGGAAATGACACTTTCTTTCTATACAATGCAGTGTTCGTTACCCAGACATGATGGAAGAGATCA
The DNA here is from genome assembly GCF_002162155.2 of Triticum dicoccoides. NCBI lineage: Eukaryota > Viridiplantae > Streptophyta > Magnoliopsida > Poales > Poaceae > Triticum > Triticum dicoccoides. The sequence goes on from NC_041380.1 coordinate 354,896,547, forward strand.
CATAGAGAAATACTATTCACTCATGTCTACGGTTCCAGTATTTAGAAACAGGGTGGTCCACCCTAAAAGAATATTGACAACAAATATGACAAGGCAAGCATAGATGTAGTGAATCAATCATTTACTTGTGAGCTTACTAGGACAAGTATGCAGAATTGTAACTGCAGTAAGAGACCGTCCAAAATCTGAATGAAGAAGTTTGTCTAGCACTTATTGTTTGCAACTAATCGACGTGAATAGTTGGATATTATATCGAATGAGTAAGAAAGACAAGTAAAATTGTCAACAAACCTGGCTTGCGGTAGTAATCTAGGTCAATGTCACTACGACCAACAATCCAAAATGACTAGTTTCTGTTCCGAGGGCCGGAATTTTGAAAACCCTGTGAACTTTAGAGGTACTAAAGATTACCGAAATACATCTGAACCATTAAGTGTAGGTAGCACTGAGCACACGACAAACCCTAATGACAATCCTGCCTAATGAGTAATGAATCAATTAGAAAATGGGTGATGAGGAGTGGCTGCTGAGTGTTGAGGACGTATCTGAGGATAAATCGGGTTGTCTTGGTGGGTGTTGCACGCCTGAGCCCTGAACGGGCTGGGAAGGTAGGCACGGCGGCGCACCCGGGCAGCGGTGATGCTGTTGGGCGAGCGGCTCCTGGCCTCCTGTTAGTCCGGCGTCTCCTCCTAGAGTCATGTCGTCCGGGGACGGCAAGTCGCCGGCAAGGCAGGCGGCTGGGGGCGAGTAGAGATCGGAAGCGCGCAGCAGAACATAGGGGAATCGGGGCCTGGGACCACCCAAAATCCCAGGGTGGGCCGGCCCACCGTGGGCACTCTGTAGAGATACACACCCGAGCGGCGAACATGCATTTTCGAAACTAATTTAGGAACATTTAGCTGACCAATTAAACAACTCTGTTTTAATAATATCAGATTCATATTTGAACAACTAAGCTTGTTTAGCTTGATGGGTGGAGCAGTGTTATTAGGACACAAAGCATGTATTCTGATCGTATTGTGATCATAAAAGGGGGAAACTCTAAGCATATTTTTTTTAGCAAAAGAGGGTTTCCCCTCCGATTTCTATTAAAGAAACCACCACGGAACCAACATGATCAATTAAACCCTAAGCATGATCAATTAAACCGTATTATGGCTGTGCCATGGCAGATTTGAAGCTGCAAACCAGAGAAATGATATTTAGCATCCATTGTTTGCTTCGAACTAAGAACTAAATTCTAAGAGCTGAAAAGAAAGTAGAGTAACCAAGTTAAGATCTATTTTTTGGTTGAGATCAAAAAGTTGAGGAGATATGAAGTACCACCTCTCTTGCGGTGTCGTGTAGGCATCGGGGGTGCGATGGCTGTCGATGGCATTGAAGCAGATCTGCGACGGTGGACGGGTGCATCGGGGGATAAGTCCCGTTGTGGTGCAAGATAAGGTCGTTTGAGCGGCCCCGGCAAAGAGGACGACGGCGCCGATGAAGCGAGAGGGCGCGATGCAAGGCTATTGGTCCGTCGCCGTGAATGAGAAACGTCCATCTCTAGCAGTGGACAACGTGGTCTTGGTAGGCGCTCCGGTATGGTGGAGGACGATGGTGATGGATGTGGTGGAGGACGGCGGCGATGGATGGCGTGGTGGACGGAGGCTGGTGTGGGGATGGGGTGTTCTAGCGCGGACGGTGTATGAATGGGAAAATGGAGGGAGAGGTACGGGGAACCATGTTTTTGGGACGGGCCTGTCTGAAATATGGGAAAGTTACGAACTTAGCCCCCATTTAAAATTTGGACGTCTCTTCGGTTGGGGATAGGACGGTAATCTCGCATCTCGCCAATATTTGCCCACAGCTATTTCGGGCTAGGAGAGGGTCATTGGCGCCCATGGTTGGCACCCATGGTGTATGAACGGGGCTGACAGGTAGGGCGGTTGTGTCATGTATGAGTGAAGTTACAAACTTGCCCCTATTGAAAATATTTTCCTACATCGATTTCGGCCGAGTCGAGTTTGTTTTGCCGCCCACCGTGTATGAATGGGGAATGGAGGGAGAAACAGAGGTCTTTCGGACGAGCTTGAATCAAATGAGTTTTGCTGCCCATGTTTGACGCCCACCGTGTCGGAATGGGCTCAGAGGCGGTCGTGTCACGTCTAATTGAAGTTACTAACCTAACCCTATTTAGAGCAGTGGAAATCGGGCCAATGGATTGTCCGTGTAATGGGTAGCCAATAATTTCCATCTCCCAAACACTTGGCTTCGGGCAGCCGATGTGGGAGTGGACATTTTGCTGCTTCTTTCGAATTTTGGGAAAATAAGCATCCACGTTTAGCCTGGCAACTAAATTCGAATCCATTTTGTATTCCTATATGAATCTTTATAAATCATTCTATGTGTTTTTATATATCTTCAAAAAGATGACAAAGATGTATTCCACTGTCATATATGAATATGGTTTACAAATGCCGATACTCAAATTCAGAAACTAGAATCCAGTTTAAGGTGAATTCGAATATTTGGAACACGTCATGTCCAACTCAAATGTCACACGTAGCATAATGTGTACTCCCATTTAGATATGTACACAAGCGATGTATCAAGATTCAAATACCGAGTCAATTAACCAAGAATGTACAGAACTAACAAACATATAAACACTTATAGAATATATGGATCAATAATATCAACTAACATACATAAGCCATGCCGTTGTACTTTTTTTTGGCTACAACAGCATCCTTTTTTAGCCAACATCTTGGCCCTTTCCGATGCATGCCACTTATGGTCCATCTATACTACTACTATTGCTGAATGCACTTTCAGCCCGATTGGCATATTTGTAGGTCTGGCACAACAATCCAAATGAAATGTCTCCGAGTCTTATCAATTAATACAGACTTGTGCTCAAATAAAATTACAAACCAAAAAACAAAAAAACAATTATTACATGATCTCTAAAACAAATGGTTTGATTGATTACATGAACAGACAACACAAAGGTTATTCAACTATGGAAAGAACATTTCACCTATGATTTACCAAGTAGGAATTCAATTTCCTTTTTTCCTTCAGTGCCTTAACAATCTGGTCAGTCTCAGCTTGCTTTGTTTTGAAATCCACCAAATATTTAATGGTTGTCTTGAGTACTGTTTGTGATTGTGTTGTTTGCTTCCTCAACATGTCAACTTCATCTCTAAGTGCAGAAGCAGAATCTCTTTCTACCACTAGTTTAGCCTCTAGAGCATCAGCAGTTGGCAATTCATAATGCATGATTGGGCCGGTGCCACTGTTGTGGGATGATGCAACGTCCATGGGGACCTCACTCTTTGATCTTGGGCTAACCTATTTTGCCATTAAAGTTCTGATTGGATTCATAAAAGCTGAAGTTAGCAAAACATCTCAACTGGGAGTTATAACAGCAAACCAGTAAAACAAACAAGGAATTAAAGAGTTTCAATTGGATGCTGAAAAGTAGTTATTAACATCATTGTAACCTGATGTTGCAGCAGCAAAGCAGTTAAACAAACAAGTAGATATTTAAGTTAAGGCAAACAGGTAATTCTTAACAGTAAGTATCAAACACATAGATAGGCATAGTCAACAATATGATTAACAGGCTGTGCCATTATTTAATCAGTAGCAAACTAAATTAAGCCAAGCAACATAATTGAACAATTTTGCAATAAGTGGCTAATTAAAATTCCGAGAAGCAGGTAACTGAACTTACGCTAGTTCTTTGTACAGGCACACTGCAACTTCTTTTCGCTTACAAGGTTGTATGAAGGAGTCCATGGCATCAATTGCTTGGATACGCAATCCCAATACTTCTTTCTTCCCACACTGCATGGGTAAGTCGAATGGTTAATCTGGTAAGATGGTGCGTCCTTGATATGTTATATGAGGACGTGTAGTCAGACTAGTTGTAGCCAAACACATCACACTGGCTTTTACTGTATATTTCATGTGATTACTTTTGGCGTATTGAGATCTAAGCAATCTACAATAGGATGAAAAGACTGGCATCCTTCACATTATTGGCGAACTTAGTTCATAGAAACAAGGAATTCAACCATTCTGTGGGTAAATCAAAAGCGCCAGTGGAATATTTTTCACTATCCAATCATACACGCAAAAAGGGGGCGACGCCATCATAGGTGCTGGTATGGGCGGCCGCCTCAGGTGGCTGGAAAGTGTGCACCTAGTTTGAGTCGTCCAGGTTGGCCCATGCTAGTTTTGTTCGTCCCAACGCATGAGCAGACAATGTAAAAAATGAAGAAAAATGTTTCAATTTGGATGGGCCAATAACATAAGTGCAAGGAAGGCCCTATAGCAGGCTCGCGGCCCAAACGAGCGCCTCCCATATTGATCGACAGCAGGAAAAATCCCAATTCATTCGCTCCAGCCTCCAGTCTGGTTCGCTCCTAACCTAGCCGCCACTGGACAGACAGACACAGCACTTCCTCGCGCCCTCGTTGGAGGGTGGTCGTCGGGCTTCAAGCGAACGGAAGGACAAGAAGATGAAGATCCAACCCTGGGTGTAGCCTGCGTGGGAGGTAGCGGCGGCAGCACAGGCATGGCATCGAGCTTGCACAAACGGACAGTTGCAGCTTGCAAGAGTAGCATGTGCAACGAGCAGGTACATCACATCCCTGATTATATCTAATTCAACTCTTCAATTTCTGGCCAATAGTTAAACCTGACGGTGTTGTAAAACTGCTTGTATGTAGGGAATCTATGAGAAAATGAAACCAATTTCTACTTATTTTATAACTCCTCCAATCAATACTAAACTGATTGATCTGATGTATCTAATCAAGTTTCTGGTGCAAACATACAAGCTCATGTTGTTATTGAGCCTGAAGTTTCTAATGAACAGACTGCTAATGAAGGATTTGATGCAAACATTTTACATGCTCCTGGTGATGAACATATAGTGTCTAATGAGGGATCTAATGCAAGCATTTTGCAAGCTCGATGAAGGATTTAGTGTCTAATGATGATCTACTATGTTGAGAGAGACAGAGATTTGCAGGCATTGATGACAAGCAAATTATAGTGCGTTTTCATAGCTTGAGGAAACGTCCAGGCCATCTACCAGAAAGTCCCCATATCATGACAACATAGCATAAATACTTTTCTAATCTATTGTTTGAAACTATTGGCATACTTGTGCAGGATAGATATATTGATATGCAGTTTGCGCACTGGTTATACGTGCAATTACACTTTTATATTTTCAGCCAGAGAACGAATAATTCAAGCAGGTACAGACCATGTTTGTAGTCCTTGTATACCATGTTGCATTTTGTGTTTTTTGGTGCTTGCATCATTTAGTGTTTATAATCTGAACTACTTTGGATCATTAGCTGGTTTTCAAAATGCATGTAGCTTCACATTTCTCAAGTTATGTTGATTTCCGGAGTGCAAGTGCCTTCGTATTTTTTAAGTTAAATGTTCACCCCTGGTAACTTGAACTCGTGGATCAGCCACTGCACACAAATCATACACGAATGCCAGTACGAATTAAATTAAATGCAGGGACTTACACTAGCTCGTTGTACAGGCCCACCGCAGCTCGGCTTGCGCTTGGGGTGTTCCATGTACAAGTCGATCTTACCACTTGCTTGGATGTGCAGGCCTTGTGCTCCTTGCATCCCCCTCTGCATTTTTGACATGGCGAATGGTTGATCAAATAAGAGGAATCGACCTTGATGTTGTACCGGAGGACAGATACTTACAAGGTTATACGGGTGTGCAGGATGTGTACCAGATCCCATAGCGCCATCATGCTTCGCTAAAAAAATGGATTTGCTTGTTTCAGATGATATCTCCAGAAGAAATAAGAGTTAAAGTCAGAGTTGCATAGGCGTGTAAGCTAAGAGAGCAGTGTAAGGATATCCAAACATCGTCGGAATAGTGCACAAGGGAGTGATGTGTGGATACCTAGTTCGGGCCGGTGTTTGGGCATGCTCGCCTAGCTAGAGTGTGGGTCACTTCAGAGCCGTTGAGGGTGATGCGCTGGCATTGGCTGGCCGCGCACGAATGCAGATCTTGAGTGGAAGCGGAGCGCTACGATGCGGTGGACGAGACCGTTGGTGAAGCCCCAACGGCCTCGGGGGGCGGAGGTGCGACAATGTGCTTGGTGAAGTAGACCCGGTGAGCTGGGAGACGGCGTCGGTGAAGCGCACCTGATGCGGTGGAACTCGGTGTCTGTGAGGCACGTTAGTTGCAACGGCCGACGTTGTCGATGGACCACCCGGTGCGGTGGACGAGGGCTTAGATGAGGTAGCTCCGGTGCGGTGGTGAAGCGCGACCGTCATCTTCGTCGTTGTCGTCTGGCACAGAGGTGGGGAACGATGGGGAAAGAGACGAGACGAGGGGCGATTCGAGGGTTGGCGGCGGTAGGGGACGGTGGAGAAGAGAGATTTTGCAGGGCTGGAATTGGGGCCGCCAGATATTTCAATCCGAAACATGGAAGTGCGAACTTATATTGTCGTCGTCCTTTTTTGGGGGGAGGGTGGCTGGGTGCTACGCGTCCGTCCGACACATGTGACCACCCCGACAGGACTATGCTTCGGTGCCTTAAGGCACCTACCTTTGTGTCCATGACATGTGGGCCCAACAGGTGGCTGGCCCACATGTCAGTGACCCAAAGGCAGTTGCCTTTAAGGCACCCAAGCAACGTCCACCCCGACACGACCTTGGTTTGCCTGGTGCGCCTACATTTGAGAATGCAAACGAATCTTCTTTCATTTGCAAATGAATCTGTATGTATTACCATGCCCATGTTTTCCTTGCAATAATTAGTCATTTGAGACGAGATACTCCATCCGTTCACTTTGTAAGTCATTTCAGACAACTTAAAATGAACTGTTTTACACATTGTCTGAAATGTCTTCAAGGTCTTATAAAAGTGAATAGATGGAGTACTATAATTTAATTAATGAGGAGTTATTTGAAAAAAAAATCAAAACGGTACCCACGCTAACATGGATTAGAGTGTGTGTCACATAATTAGTTATTTGAATTAGAGTGTGTGTCACATAGTCAGTTATTTGAATTAGAGTGTGTGTCGCGTAGCAATCTCCAATTCTAACGTGGATTTCGCATTTCACTGTATCCACGCTACTTTTTTAATACAAATTCATATGTATATGATGAAAACCATGGTAGTGAGAAAACTTTTGGATGGATTCAAACATATGACCTACAAAATAGCACAACAAACTGAGTCACTGTCAACTTTTCGAAACTTAGTATGGCACGAATTCGAAATAATTACCAGCATGTCTGGTCCTCGGTTCAAATCTTACAATGTACACCGAATTGAAACATCGATATTAAGTCTCGTACTATGTACATTCAAATGTTGTTTTTAGCCCCCCCCCCCCCGCACAAACGCTACATACTTCCTGCATCGGTCAATCTTCCTCTCCTAACCACCTTAGGAAGCTATCGGTTTCCAGCACACGTTCATTCTTTCTCTCCATGTTTCGATCTCTAAATCTCTCAACTACACAACCCCTTTTTCCACTCTATTACCAAATGTATTTACCTCACACACCCACCATTGCACCCCATGCCGAGCTCTCTCTCTCTCTCTCCCCCCTCTCCCTCTCACCCTCTCGCGCTAAATACATGCATTGCCTATCTAGCCCCCCCCCTCAACCTCTCGTGCGCACGCACGCACGTTGTATATCTAGGTCACTCCCTCGAGACTGTCTCACTCTTTCTTTCGCACGGTGGGCCACACTCGCTCAATCTCGCTCTCTTTATCTGAGTCTCATTTAACCTCGTTTTCTTTCACACACAAATGATATATCTCCCTGTTTGGGCCTCGATCGACACACTCTATACTCTCTCTCACACAAATTGTCTATCTAGGTCTGTCCATCCAAGCCGCCGCCACTCTTTCGACCTCATGGTGGGCCACGCTCACTCAATTTCTCTCTCTCTCTCTCTGTATGTCTCGATTGACCTCACTCATTCTCGGACAAAAACGATATATCACCATGTTTGAGCCCAGTTCGACCTATTCACATTGTATACTCTCTCACGCACATCGTCTATCTAGGTCACTCTCTCCAACCCGTCTCACTCTTTCGATCGCACGGTGACCCTATGTGATCGGTTGACCTTGCTTCCTCCCACGCACAAAATATATCTACACGTCTGTGACTGGATCATCTCTCAAGCTCTATCTTACAGCCCTCACCCTTGCCAAAAAGCTCAATTGGACAATATCTCTCCAGAGCATATATATTTGTTCAATGAATGTCGGATCACACTCACTTTGCCTCTCTATCTATATGTCTCTCGATTGACCTCGCTTTCTCACACCGTATCTTCCATGCGTTGAAGCTACTACCTCTCCATCCCTCGCAAAGCCGGAGCTATTTACATTGCGAGGGGCACTCCAACCTTGGATTAATTTGTGTAGGCATTTATTCCGGTCGGTTTAGATTATATTTTCGTAGCATTCAGTCCACAACTACTCCAAGCACTGTTGCAACCCACGCAACTCCCCTAGTTGATTTCCCTCTGGCTCGGTCATCGCTCTCTCGCACGTCCTTTCTTGCCTTCAATGTCGCACCATGGTATTATTGATAAAAACAATGTTGTTCTCTTTAATTATTATAAATAAGCTACAAAACTACACACCGATAGTCCACTTGGAATGGAACAAATTTCGACCCACAAATTAAAGTGCTACAAACTACACACCGAGGGGCCCACATGTCATGAAACACATTTGGACCCATATACAAATTAAAAAATAAAGGACGAGGATCAAACATGCGATTGGGCCTTCAAGCCGCACGTCAATAGGCAACATACGTAGAATAGCAATGTTTGTTGTACCCCCTTTGTTCACATAATGTTTTTATATTACCACAGCCTAATTAATGGATAACATGTAATATTATTTTTAGTACTATTCGCCTTCACTTACTGGTGGGTTCCATGTGCTCTCTCTCTCTCTCTCTCTCTCTCTCTCTCTCTCTCTCTCCTCCCCTTCTGCGTTTAGACGCACGGGCAAACAGGAAGAACTCGCGGGCGATGTTGCCGTTGACCATATCTGGACGCGTTCACAAGTCACGGCACCAGTTTCACGTACTAGCAGCACTAGTCAGTGTGTACGTGCAATGCACGTTAATTTGGAAGTATATTAAGTGCATGCGGATATTAACTACTAGGATATTATTTGGGTGTTGTCATGTGATTAGCACTATTTTTGGCATGAAATTAACTGCACACTAAACGTGTTGAGTGCTCGACATTGAAGCAGTCTAGGTCGTTGGATGACAAGGAATACATGTGGCTTGATGACGTTTCATATTCAATTTGATACGGCTCTAACAGAACATTCAATCGATCAAACCATACATTTCGTTCAGTCTGACTCCGACTTTAAATTATACGACGATCGCTATAAAATAAACGGAAATGATAAACGTTCGGATTTTAAGCATGGCAATCTGAACGTTTTTCATGGCAAATTTAGATTACGTGGCGGCGGCGGGGGCGTCTCGCGGTGGGAAGCGGCTCCTCTGCCCTGCTCTGTGTGTCGTCGGGCCACTGACCGATGGCGACGGCGGCGTCTTGCGCCGTTGTTGGCGTACTCGTGGACGTTAGCCTAGCTTCAAGGAAGGCCAAAATGTTCTGGACTTCGGAGCGAGTCAACTGGCAGGAGGAGGCGACTGGCATTGGTGCAAGGAAGCGGTCGACGGCGGCCATCCATGCCGCTGAGGGGGGCACTGGCACCCGCGCGGGGACATGTGCTGTCAACGGCGCGGCGGGGACATTCGTGTGCACGGGCACCGGCATGGGCGTGCACGTCAGTGCACGCGCAGACGCATGCACTAGCAGGTGCACGGGCACCGGCACGGGCATGCGCGTCAGTGCACGCGCAGGTGCACGGGCGTGCGTGAAAGTCGGCGGGGACCTCATGGAACCCCGTGGGATCAAGCTCGGCGACAATGTGCGGCTCCCAGCCCATCAATGCCACGGGGATGGGCGCTGGCGCAGTCGGGGCGACGGGAGCCGGAACGGGAGCGGGGACAGGCGCGGCGTCTTCCCGCAAGGCCAGTTCAAGCTCGTCCCAAAGCGCCTTATGTTCTTGAGACTCCGGCTGGGTGTCTTCCTCAGGAAACTGGAACACCAAGGGCGGACCATCGTGATGCGGCATGGCATACGTTTAGGCCAGGCTAGTTGGAGGTAGACGACAAGAGAATCGGAGAGGAAGAGAGAGGATTGTAGCGATACCCGGTAGTGCGGGGTTGATTTTAAACTGCGGCGCTGACAACATTAAAAGTGGGAGCAGTTGGGACGACGATGGGCGGCGGAGCCTGGTCAAAGGGTTTGCCTCCCGGTGAGCCTGCACAGCGGTCTGCTTGCATGCCTCCCTGACAGCCAGCATAGCGGTCTGCTCGCACGCCTCTTGTCGACTCACATGCTTGCTCGGACGACACCTGACGATCAAACAACCTCCAAGCTCGTATCACCGTAGCATCCAAGCTGCGATAGCACCTTATGTTTTCTCATGTGGGAGAGTATGAGGTTCTCCCGCACCGTAGATTCTATGGTGATACGAGTTCACTGAGATCTAACGGCCCATAGTAGGAGGTTTGAATGTTTTTGCAATATACAGCTAATAGAGTTTGGGAAATGCGCAGAAAGTACAAGTACTACGCATGTGCCATCTGATCACTGATCATACGACCTAGATGCTCATATCACCGTAGCGGGTAATTAAGCTACGGGGAGCACCTAATATGAGCACCGAGGAGCCATTGGATCGAAGATGCAGCGGCACACACGAGGCTTGAATGTTTTATTTGCAAAAAAAACCTTTGGAGAGTTTGGAAATTGCGCATAATTACAAAGACTACTCCCAATCCATTGGATCTCACTTCCAACGGTGTAAAAACTCGTATCACCATAGTATCTAAGCTGCGGGGTGGATGTGATATTCTATGTAGCTGTCATCTTTGTTCGTAAGCTTGCAAAAAACGTGTAACTCGTGCCGTTACTTGTCTTACCGTGCAAAGTGTTCGTTCAAAAAAACCATCCTACATTGAAATATCGGAACAACACACGGGGATCCCACTTGTCATTAATCAAATTTGGACCTAAAACTAACAAATCTGAAAGACGAGATTCGAACTGGCAACCTGGACTACAAAGCGTAAGTCAATAGCCTGAAAAAATGAACGGTTGTTGGCTTTGTCCCATAAACTTGATTTTATACAGTAGTTGTGTTGAGTAGAGTAGAGGGAGTGCCTCGTCAACATGTGCATGACCGTTGTCTCACTTACCGGTGGGTCCCAGGTCTACGATCTCAATCTCTCTTCTCTCCATCGTCTAACCCTTGCACAGGCACACACAAAGAGCGGCGCTAGCTTGCCGTGGTGTTATTACAACTAAAAAATCTTGGAAAATAGAAGAATCGCCTAGAACAAGAGACGTTGTGGCTGGTCGAGACGGAGCTAACCACATCTATCCTCCGCGCCACGTTTGCATGATGAAGCTGTGTGGCTAGTGGGGTCTTTTCGACCGACTGGCTGGGTCCCGAGGTCGAACCATAGGTACTACGTCTGATACAGTATATTTTTACACGCACATTTTTCCTCCGTGCTGAGACGTGGCACACCCTACCGCGCGGTTTCGGGGTCCTCCCGGGTGGTGCAGGCATATATTCTTCCTGATGTGGGACACCCTACCGCGTGTTTTCTGGGTCCTCCTCGGTCGTAGCGCCGAAGCAAGTAAATGAGTCGTCAAATCACGAAAGAACACCTTTCCCGCCGAGTACATCAGTGAAGCACGGTGGCTAGCTAGTTGGGCTAGTTCGACCGATTAGCTAGGCCGCTGCCACATTTGTTTTTCACCCCTTTTTTATCTACTTGTTGGCAGCTAAATTTAAATATCCACCGCGGCGTTGCTCTAGTGTTTGGGCGCGGCAGGATTTTTAATTTTTTGATTGACAGGAGCAGGCGCGGCAGGATTTTTAATTTTTTGATTGACGGGAGCAGGCGCGGCAGCAATTAGTCACGATGACTCCGCCTGTAAAAACCCACTGCTCCCTGATGTGAGAAGTCGTCGACTGGTGTTTTACCGTGGTGAAAACCAAAAGATTCCCCACTCCCTCCGCCTTCCCGTAGATGGCATTGCCTTTTAGCCATTTCGCCCCCTTTGCTTCCACTCCCCATTGCTTCTACCTGGTGCCATGGCGGCGCAGCAGATCACGGAGTCCGAGGTGAGGCGCGTGACACTGGCTCCCGTCGACCGGGAGCGGGCTCTGCAGGCGGTTGCACCCTGCATCACCAACGTCATGCGCCTCGAGAAGCAGAGGGACTTCGGTGGTGTTTGGGCGCCCTCTGCACGGGCATGTCCATGTCTCGGCGCAACATGACCGTTGGATCAAACTCAGACGGTGCAGATCAATCACTGTAGCACAAAGCGTGTGGGTGTGTTTGGTTGCATTCTCATATCAATATAGTTGTTTCCTCTTCGTGTATTTTTGTCAACCTACTAGTGTGGACTCATGCACCCTTCATGCACTCTGCCAAACACCCAAAAGTGGGTTGAGAAGGGAACTTTTGCTCCCATCCCGTGCACCCTTCATACACCCTGCCTAACACTATTCGTGCTTCATATGGTTCATGTTTCATGGAGTACTGTACCACCGCACTCTCCGTGCGCTGTGGACCTAGTTCTGTTAACATTGATCTCACCATTCATTATCGACCGGACAGTCGAAAAAGCGGTACTATGTTACATATAGGAGTAGTTGACATGTGCACAACATCATTTGTTATCGTCATATCTTACTACACTAGCAACAAGATTGTGTAGTACTGACGTATGAACCACTGCACATACCTAGTAGTAGGAGCACTGTGTATGTTCAAGTGGCTGCCGTGTTTCGTATTCCTCCGTCGTAAGAGTGGAAATGCTTGCTATAATCATTTTTTCTTCAGAAAAACAATGGACACGCTCTACCGTGCGGATCCTCCTCCAGCCATGCACTAAATTACTCACTTTCACCGACGTGTGGGACAACCAACACCTGGGTCCACCAGCCATGCACTAAATAAGTGACGGTAGACTACCTAGATCGAACCACCGCAGTAATGCCCAATGAGCCGTCAAATCACAAAACTCCCTCCTTTCCAGAGTAAGTTGGACGAACGAAGCAACCATCATTTCACTCTTCTCTCTCAGCTTCCTCTCTTGAAGAAAACCCCAACTCGCTTCGCTTCTCCCTCATCTCATTCCTCCTTTCACTCTTCTCTCTCAGCTTCCTCTCTTGGATGGATGCTGGAGCACTGGCCGGCATGATGTCTATGGCTCTGGCCAAAACCATCGAGGCTCATGGTATGAAGCAGCGCAAGCACCCCGCCGAGACTACTGCAGACAAGCTCAAAGCCATCGCCCTGTCCAAGCCCCCCTCTCTGGGATCCCTCATTAAGTAAGTCCAGGTAATGTCTCTTATTGATGATCTTTTTTCTCGATCTTGATCGTGTTTTTTCATCTAACATGCAATACTAGTACTGGTAGTACAACTTTTTGGGTGATCTTGCATGTGATTTTAGTGTGCCAAATGACGGTTCTAAATTCCTCTTTTGACCAAAACATGCGAGAGGTTGACACTGATTTCTTATAGATTACTTTCAAGTACTCCCTCTGTCCCAAATTTCTTGTCTTAGATTTGTCTAGATACGGATGTATCTAATACTAAAATGTGACTTGATACATCCGTATCTAGACAAATCTAAGACAAGAATTGTGGCACGGAGGGAGTACTTTACGAACATCAATGCTACCTTTTAAGAGGGTATATTTGCCTCAGTAACTTGTGTTATGGATATTGCATGTAATCCCTCTGCTCTCATGGCTTTGAAGACATGTTCTAGTGTCTTTGTTCACTCATTTCTGTGCGTATATGTAGTCATATATGGAGTATAATATCAAAAATCATCTTATATTTCTGAACGGAGGTAGTAATAAAATATGGTTTCTGTTTGAATTAGAACCAGGTCCACGGCGGAGATGAAGTTCTCAAAGTCATGTCGTGTGAACTGGAAGACCTGATGATGAGTTCTACTACTAAACTATCCAGTTGTTGTGTCCTTGTTTCCATGTGTCCTGAACTAGTGTTTTCCTGTAGCATTGTTGGCAGGCGTGTTCTCGAGGCTGTACTTGACCACAACAATTTCCTGGTTGTGCCTTCGATTACGAAGGGTGTGGTTCTTGTAAAGCTACCCAACAAATCTGATGCGACCTGTCTTCATCATCATGTTTATGAGTGGAAAGACCACTCTGTTAGGTTCTCCAAGGTTGACAAGATGGTGATGGTGCATGTAGACATCTCACACGAAGTCCATGGCCTAGTCAGTTATGCGGGGTTCATCCTATAGGTCGGTGGCAAGAAATAGTCTGCAGAGTTTAGTTAGTGCAACTTTGCTTGTCTGTAGTAAGTACTATTGTTCAGTACTTGATTTGTGTTTGTGAACCCTATATTGTTTATTAGTACTGCCGCTTTTGGTGTGTGGTCAGTCCTGAGAATGGTCTATGTTAATGTCTATCCACTCAATTCAGTCTGTATATTTTGAAGTATCCAGATCATATTTTTGTGAGGACGGTTTATCAGTTATGGTTACACTCCAATATCTGTATGCATTGCAGGGTTTATCGCACCCACCAGGATTTCCAGTCCCATGGATGTTCGGTCCATATGATTTGTCACGACCTTTGGACTGTCCTGCTTGTGGGAGTAGGCGGGGCCCTGCATGCCACGCGTAGTTGGACGATCAATCTTCTGTTTGGTACATCAATATAGTGATTTCCGGGTAAGGATTCACTCGTGTCACATCAAGTAAATCTTATTGATTTAATGTCATGTTTTCTTTCTTTTCCTGCAATTTTACGATGCAGGTTTTGCCATGTGACATTCATCACAGAATAAACCGTTTGGTTTGCTCTACGATGGCTATTTTTGCAGGTTTCACTTCTTATGTCGTGTCAGTAACGAAGGCACTGTCCATCACTTATATTACTGGAAAAAATTGGATCAGTCCATTGTCTGAGTACAAGATGAATCCCTATGATGAACTGCAGTTTGGTTTAACAAAAACGCCACAATTAGACCTTCTCGCGTTTAAAAGAAATGAAGAAAAAAACTAGATCATGGTCACGGGTCCTAGTCAAGTTAGAAAGCTGATCATAGCAGACCAGACACGATCGCTGCTGTCTCGTACAGATCGAGCACCGGCAGTTGCTCTAGCACTGACGGCGGCAGCAGCTCAGTCCGATCCAGCTGAGGATTGAGCACCGACCGCGTTAGTGGATCAGTCTGATCTACCGGAGGATCAGGCATCGACACTAGCACCTGCTCCGACACCAGCACCAGCTCTACAAGGAGCACCATCTCCGGCAGCAGCGGCGGCTTTGGCACTTGCACCAATACTTGCCCTTGCATCTGCTCTGGCCCGTGCAGTTGCACCGGCAACAGACTGGGCTGCAGTTCGCACTTCATATACCAAAGTCCTTACAAAAACCGACATGTCCACCTTCTTCGTAAGCATTGGCCGCCCAAGTGCTTCGTTCTTTTTTCTTTCCATGTTGTTTCACATGATCCACTGTGTCGATCTAACTGTTTGGGTATGTCTTCTTGTTTGCAAACAGAGAATTCCTATAGCAACGAGGGAGTCGTTCAACAATCTGGGCGACCGCGGCCAAGTTTCTCTTACCATGCATAGCCTTGGTGTGAATGAACCTGCTCAATATACCGTAAGTACAAAGGATGGTCGCATGATGATTGATGCTAAAGGATGGTCAAGGTTCAAATCTAAATCATACCTTGTGGTAGGGGATGATGTCAAAATTGAACTTTCTCGGCAAGGAGAGCTGGTCCAAATCAACTTTGAAATTCTTTAGGAGCAGCACGCAACTGTCAAACTGATCTATCCTTCGAGAGATTTTGATGTAATAATCTGGCATGGTGAAACAAGTGTCCTATGTGTATAAGTAGTACGACAGTATTATTTATCGCATGGTATATCGTTGATAGAATTGCAACTCTGATTGTTGGTTAGGACCTGTCGTTCGATTTCATTCCAACAGCTGCCGTGCTTTATTCAATTTTGTGTATTCGCCTTGTGACAGCATCTAAAACCAGCGCCGTACCAATCGCTTGCAATATGAATAGCGCAGAGGTAGAACACATGGGCCCCCAAACATGCAGGGTCGGCCTGCGGCCCAAAATCCAGAACCGTGAGCATATCTGAGTATTATATTCTCAGCTGAACCCCCATAATGCCCGTGCGTTGCAGATGGAGTATATTTCTCGGCAAGGTGAGCCTGTGATATAAAAGATTTGTATACTTCTTTACAGAGGGAGTATCTCTCTATCAAAATATATATTTACGTGTAACTAGTTACTCCTGTCTTTCTACTTCCTTTCGCTGATATGTGGGGCAACCGGCAACGGTGTCCACGTGCCATATGCACAAATTAGAGTGCACAACTTCACGGTAGACACACCCCGATCGTAGCGCCGCAGTAATGCCCAATGAGCCGTCAAATCACCACCCCCCTTTCCAGCTTTAGCAGTAAGCTGGACGGACGAAGCGGCAATATTTCACTGGGCCTGAATCCCCTTCTCCCTCGTCTGCTTGTTCAGAGAAAAACCCCTCTCGACGATTGCATAGGGTTTTCTCATGGAGAACCAGGTACGAATTCTTCATCCATCCCTGATAAATCCAAGCCCCTTGGTCGCAGGTAATGCTAGGATGGCAGCCGCCGCCGTTGATGCATTTTCTTCCTACTGAATCTAGTGTGTTTCAATTGCAGTGCCCAAAGTGCGAGTACCCTATAGGTTTCTGTGCCCTCGGCAAGACGCCACACTTGTTCCTTCTCATCCTAACACAGCATTTTGAAACGCGCATAGTACGTTCCTAGAATCCTCTTTTCTATCCGGGAGGGTGGGGTTTTTTTGAACATGCTGTGTTCTCATATTATTTTTCCTGCAGTATATTATTTGCTCTGCCAGAACACGTGTACTCAAGATGCTCGGCCTTGCCATAACTGAATACACTAGTTTAATGGTCACAGTGAAGACAAGCCATGGATATAAGTTCCGAGTTGGGTTCATGAACCAAGAAGATTGCTGCTTTTTTTATGGCCGAACTTGGATAAACTTTCTCAAGTGTTACAGACTGAAAGTTGGCGCATGAATGTTGATGGAAGTAGCAGAACCTGGTCTCATCTTCACTGCGATCTTCCACCCCGACGTCGTTCCAATTGTTCATCCATGTTAGTTTTGTATCTGGTTCTTGCTTGTTGCCTTGATTACTTCTTAATCCACCTATTCTGTCTAACTAATCACAATTTAACTTTAGAAGTAGCAACGAATCTCTCACGAAGATGCTACTTCTAACTAATATTATCTTATAATTGGTGGCACATGTACGTTTTTTCAAAGTTAAGCAGTCTGCTCGTTTGTTACTCTGTAATAACTCGGCTGTTACTAATGGCACTGAAGTTGACTGGATCGACATCCACAAGTTCCTACACTTTATTGATGGTCTTGAGGTCCTTGTGGGGCGTTTCAATGGTGGAAGGCCACGTGGGATATGTGTGCCACTGCTGCACTCGTTGAACAGGTCCAACTGTGTCGAGAGACTTATGGTATGAGCTGTTTTCTATTATATATGTTGTTCATAAACTATTGCTTATACACAGCTTTACAGTTGTGATCTTCTTGAAACAAGAACTGCCGAGTTCTATTGTTCCTATATAGATGCCTAACCATGGTCGGGTCAGACTTGCGCTTGGTCACAACATGATGTTTATGTCGACCTACTCAATTCCCCTTGGAGGTGAAAAGATACTTATTCATGGGTGGTCTCAAATAATGAAGGCCCGTCCATCTTGGAGAATAGGACAGAAGATTATGTTCATGCTTTTCCATGGCTCTAAAGCGAATATCCTGTTTATTGACCACGTTGTGAGATCAAGCCGCTTTCAGAAGGTGGTGGATGCGCGGGGTGGCACCTGGGCCTTGTCCTGGGGCTTGGCGGCCTCACCCTTGGTTAACTGTAGGCAAAGTAGCATTGTTCGAGGCATGCTTTGTACGGTTGAACCTGTATAAGTACTCATACTGCTTTCAGCTTTGGTTGTTAAGTGCCCCTGCTGGTTTTAGTTAAGGTTGTTAAGTACTCCTGCTGCTTTTACAGTTTGTCGTGTTTCTTCAATCCTGTCTTCCTCCAGCCGCCAAAACCAAACCAGCGCTGGCGGGGCCGCCTGCTTCCGCCTCCCACGGCTGGCTGCGCCTCAGCGCATGCATCGCCGCCCCACCGTCTCCTAAATCGTTAACACCGACATCCTCTGTGCGCTTTGGTGCGCTCGCCGCGGCACCACCCTCTCGCGTTGTCAACATGGTCAACAAACAACAGGAATCAGCAGAAGTACATGGACAGGATGACAGTAGGGGCCCACCACGTCAGCGTATGGAAAAATAAAATGCTTCCTCCTAGTGTTTTCCTGACATCTGGGACCCACGACATTATGAGCGTATATAGTCAATAGACAAGAGAACAGCACAAGATCGGTTGACACCTGGGACGTAGCTACTCGAGCAGTATTTTTTTGTTTGGTATTGTTCAGACGGAGCAGGGTTTGAACTGGGTTGTGGCCCGTCTAGCCCAGGCTTATATTTTATGTTCACCATGTGACCAGTCCAGCTATTTTTTCTTTATGAAAATGAGCCCGGTTTATTTTTTCTGAAGAATACCCAATCCAGGCCTACTTATTTTTCTATGCCCTGATGGGCTACAACTCTTTCAAGACGCCTGCAAATCTTGAAAGTAATATGAAATGGGTTGTAAATATAGAAACAGATGACAAATTGGCAATTACTTTATAATTTTTGAATTTTTTCACATTTTCAGATTCCTCTTTCACCAGGCATTAACCTAATTTAAATATATCTTTAAAGTACTTTAAATCTAGCTTGACATTTCGGTATTAAAAATAGTTTGGAACCCACAGAAATATGCGAAATTGGCCCTGGCCAACCAAAGAAACCACTGCAATAAATTGCATAAGAAGTTGCCATGAGCTATATATAAATTATTAAAAAAAGAGGGAGTGGTCTGACTTGTGAGCCTGTTTAGTTGACGCGTATGCAAGATTTTTTAGTTATTATATACGTCAACAAACAATTCTAGCAGACGTAACCGTTGGATGTCAATCCAACGGCCGTCGTGTTTCTTCAATCTCTGATCTTCTTGCTCCAGCCGCCAAAGCAGCGCCGGCGGGACCGCCTACTCCCGCCTCCCGTGGTCGGCTGTGCTGCCACGTAGGCCTCGGCGCCCCCTAGTACTCCCACCGTTGGCCAGGGCATCCCTCTACTCACCCACACCCCCTGTTATTCTGCGGCGACGGCAGCCTCACACCGCAGCCGAACCGGTGAACCCTCATACTCCTCTCCGCGCGGGCTTCCACTGCCGCGTCTTCCCCGACTCCGCGTCATCCCCTTCCTAGGCCTCGCTGTCGTCCACCGCTGTGGTGCTCTCGGCGCGGCGTGGTCAATGTGGTCAATGATCGACTTCCATCGGAAGAGTACTGTACATGGAGAGGCTGACAGCTGGGTCCACGGCAGCCGCAAGGAAGTGCCTCCTTATTACACGGAAATAATTATTCCTCCACCTGACAGAAGGGACCCACCGGACGGGCCACCAGTATTTCGTGAAAAAAACATTTCCCCCTGACTGCTGGGACCCATAGGACGGGCCACCATATTTTGCGAAAAAAACGGTCCCCCCGCTGTCAGCTCGGACCCATCGGAAGTGCCTCCTTATTACGCACAAAAAAATGAATACCCCCTTGTCTGTGTCAAAACCGGTGGATCTCGGGTAGGGGGTCCCGAACTGTGCGTCTAAGGCGGATGGTAACAGGAGGCAGGGAACAAGATGTTTTACCCAGGTTCGGGCCCTCTTGATGGAGGTAAAACCCTACGTCCTGCTTGATTTATTCTTGATGATATGAGTATTACAAGAGTTGATCTACCACGAGATCGGAGAGGCTAAACCCTAGAAGCTAGCCTATGGTATGATTGTTGTTGTCCTACGGACTAAAACCCTCCGGTTTATATAGACACCGGAGGGGGCTAGGGTTACACAAGGTCGGTTACAAAGGAGGAGATATCCATATCCGTACTGCCTAGCTTGCCTTCCACGCCAAGTAGAGTCCCATCCAGACACGAGACGAAGTCGTCAATCTTGTATCTTCATAGTCCAAGAGTCCGGCCAATGGTTATAGTCCAGCTGTCCGGATACCCCCTAATCCAGGACTCCCTCAGTAGCCCCTGAACCAGGCTTCAATGACAACGAGTCCAGCACGCAGATTGTCTTCAGCATTGCAAGGCCGGTTCCTCCTCCGAATACATCACGGAAGAATTTGAATACAAGGATAGTGTCCGACCCTGCAAAATAAGTTCCACATACCACCGTAGAGAGAATAATATTTCCACAAATCTAATCTGCTGACACGTTTTGGCAACATGACATTATGCCATGGCCCGGTAATTATTTGAACCGTTTCCTTTAACTAGCCCCGCACACAACGCGAGGCAGTTTCTTGACACTTCTTGTCAAAGCAGAGATCGTGTTCCCCTTATTACGGGATTCTCATCAATACGAGCGTGGGTAACCCAACCACGCCATTGATTACGGCACTTGGGGGATAAGCGAGTTTTACCAGGCTAGTGGGGGCGCATAGTTTCGGCCGCCCTTATAAAGGGACAAGGTTTAACCTTTTTTCTACCCACGCCTTCTTCCTCCTTGTTCATCCACTCTTGCGCACTCGAGCTCCAACGTCCAAGCCCACATCCTTCCCCTCAACCTTCTCCAATCATGTCCGGAGCGGGAGGCAAATGGATGGCTTCCTCCGTTACAAAGGGACACATCAAGAAGCTGCGCGGAGCCGGATACTTGGCCGCGAATATAGCGCATCGTCTGCCTGCTGCGGGGCATATCGTTCCTACCCCTGAACCTCATGAGAGGGTAGTTTTCCTCCACCACTTCCTCCGCGGACTGGGGTTTCCCCTCCATCCATTCGTCCATGGTCTCATGTTCTACTACGGGCTGGACTTTCATGATCTGGCCCCGAACTTCGTCCTCAACATTTCGGCGTTCATCGTCGTGTGTGAGGCTTTCCTCTGCATCCGGCCCCACTTCGGCCTGTGGTTAAAGACCTTCAATATCAAGCCGAAGGTGGTGGGCGGCCAACAAGCAGAATGCGGCGGAGCCATGGTGGGCAAGATGTCCAACGTTATATGGCTTGAAGGCTCCTTCGTGGAGACCATAAAGGGGTGGCAATCGACGTGGTTCTACATCACTGAGCCGCGCGACACCAAATGGGTGGCTGCCCCCAAGGTTCGATCCGGATTCCCCACACGGCTCACTTCCTGGAAAGAGAACGGCTTGTCGTCGGGTTCATCAGTGGAGCTGGACGGACTCCAGAAATGCATCCTGAAGATGGCAAGCAAGAAGCTCAAGCTTGTCAACATAGTCTAGGTCATGCTCGTCCGCTGGATCCTCCCATGCCAACAACGGGACTTCAACTTGTGGGAGTTCGACACGGCCCAGCACCAGACTCTGAGCGAGCTCTTCAACACGACGCATAAGGACGTCTGGAAGGTGCTGTTCAAGGGCGCAGAGGTCCCTCCCTCTCTCACCGAGGACCGCAGGTTAAGCGCAAAGCGCCGAGCGCATTCGGTGAGTTCCATACATCTGGTAGGATATCTATTTCCCCTAGCTTAACCATGTGTGGGGTCTGAGCTCCATGCCTTTGACAGGACTAGGTGGAGACGTCGAGGCAGATTAACTGTCCGACCCCTTTGCCCGAAGACACTGCGGACGCTCTCCTGACGGAGATGCTGACTCCGGCTCCTTACAAGGTGCCGGAGAAGACCAAGAAGGCCAAGAGAACCCGAAAGAGCTCCCAGCGCCAAGTGTTATCGGACCCATTGTCCGATAACTCCGCGACGCACTCCTCCCCCGAAGACGAGGAGGAAGATGAAGATGTTCCCCCTCCAGTCGGGGGAGACAAGAAAAGGAAGGCCGCCCCTACTGGGGGGGATGAAGGGTCCAAGAAGGGAAGGACTCTCCTTCCGGATTACTCCACACCGCCGCCAAAGGCGAAGACGAGTGGCTGCTCAGGGCCAAGCCCCTGGCGAAGTCGTAAGTATTTGGATACCAGAGTAACTCATAGCATTCCTTTGTTGCACTGCTTCTCCTAACGCCGAATTATGATTGTGCAGACTGCCCCAAACCCGTATCAATGTATCCTCGTCGGACGGCTCCCTGGGCTTGTCGGATATGGATAGCGATCCACTTCCGACCGCCACCTCCCCTTGCCCTACGGACAATGCCGAGGTGTTGTCTCAAGAGGCACTGGGTCGAGGGGTGACAGTCCCAGAGGCGCCTCAGAGTGACCATCTGGACTCCGGGAGCAGGGGGAGCAAAGCCCCCTAGGGCTCCGAGTTTGGCCCTCAGCCGAACATCGCACTGGAACCTCCAGTGGTTCCGGACTCGGGCAGGCGGCCTCCTTCCAAGAGGGGCGAGACGCCTGTGCCGGTGTCCTCTGCCCATCTAGAGGCACCGGACAATCTGCTGGGAGCGCTTCGCAGCGCTTCCATTGACGAAGAGCACCGCACTATTATGAGTGCGGTGGTCCAGAAGGTTCAGTCCGCCAAGAGTGGACTGACTAAAGCCTGTGCTAGCCTTCTAACAGGCTTTGAGGTAAGTTTTTGAAATATAGGAGAAATATTACCGCATAGACAGTAGCCCATGATGCTCTGTTCGGTGTTCACAAAGAAAAGCCGAGCAGAGGATCAAACAATATCGCAGGAGTCTAATATAATTATGTCTATATGCGTATGCAGGCTTCGCTGCTGGCCTCTGCCGCACTGACTACGGAGGTCACCGCACTGAAGCAGGACCTTAAAGGGTCCAAGGAAGAGCTCGGCCTTGCCAAGAGGCAGCTCGAGGAGAACAAAGGTAAGTAGTACCTAGTCTATGGATCTATATAAAAGGAAAGCAATTGCAAAATGATAGGATTGTCGTAAATTTGCCAGGGGCCACGACCGAGGTGGCGACCCTGAAGCAAGCGCTATTTGAGGCCGAAAACAAAGCGGCCAAGGAGCGCACCGAGCGGGAGAGGCATGAGGCACGGGTGGGCGAGGTGCAGCAAGAGCTCCACGCTCTTGTGACGAAGCACGAGGCGCTGGAGCTTGACTTGAAGACGCGCCAGTCCGAGCTTGCCACGGCCCTTGAGAGTGCAAAGAGTGCCAAGGCCGAAGCCCAAAAGGCCCTCCAGGAGATTGATGCGATGAAGAAGATAGCGGTGGGTAAGGCATTCTATATGCAAAGTAAGCATGTGAAAGTAAATTACTTGTTACTTACCCGAATCCGGAGCTCTCCAGGAGCATTCACAGATTTGCCCCGCAGCGTGTCGGATGCCGCAAAATTTTACTGGGCCGAGGAGGGAAGCTCTACGGAGAAGTTGTTCTGTGCCCAGTATACTGGGACCGAACACCCAGTACCTATGAGCGACCAGCTAAAGCAGCTGGTCGAGCTACATAAGGTGGCCGAACAGGCCATGAAAGGCTTGATAGTCCGGATGTGGCCTGGCGACGCCCTTCCCAACAGCTACTTCGGCTTGGTGAGGCGGCTTGTGGATGCCTGCCCACGGCTAGAAGTTATCAAGCGGTCTGTTTGCATCGAAGGTGCACACCGGGCTTTCGCTCGTGTGAAGGTACAATGGGCCAAGCTGGACGCCGTGAAGCTGATCAAGGAAGGGCCGCCGGAGGGCAAGGAGCATCACCACCCCGAGATGTACTATGAGGGTGTCCTGAAGGGTGCCCGTCTCGTAGCGGACGAGTGTACGAAAGATATAATATTTGAGTGAACTCGCTTGTGTAATCATGTATTCATGAAAACTTGTTCATATGCGCTATGCAATGCTTGTTTGAATTTAAAATATTACCTTCTGTTCGGCTGTTTATCAAATCTGAGAGATGGCTAGTCGTCGGTTTCTACCCCCATGCCATGAGTGCTGGGGTGTTCGGGATAAACATGAGCACTCTTGTTCCCATTTTTGGGTCCTTCAAGGGAGGTGCTCAGCACAATGAATAAGGCAATCGGACTATAATGTGTTATCACTCTCACTTAGCCATAGAATTCTATAATTTTAAATTTCGGCGAAGCCCCTAGTATTCGGAAGGCCGAATCTGGGGCGCGATACATGCCTTAAGTCGGACAGGGCCGACTCCTCACTCTAAGCAGCATAAGTCTTTAAGGACTCGAAAACCTCTCGAACAGCGACCAGTCTCTCGCCTTATCATGACAGTCAGTTTTAGCTTTCTCTACTGAGGTGCTTAGCCCAGCAGAACCGGGGCACAATCGCAGTAGTTCTCCCATTGCTACCTTAGCCGATATAGCGGAACGTAAGGTACCAAAACATGGGAGCCGGGCAAACCCAAC
This sequence comes from Triticum dicoccoides, assembly GCF_002162155.2. Classification (NCBI taxonomy): domain Eukaryota; kingdom Viridiplantae; phylum Streptophyta; class Magnoliopsida; order Poales; family Poaceae; genus Triticum; species Triticum dicoccoides. Next base: position 354,921,092 of record NC_041380.1, read on the forward strand.
TATTGACCCAAGACATGATTCGGAGCTGATGCATATAATGCTATAAGTTCGGGGTGCCGCACTGTCGAAAGTGTTCGGACTTCTCACGCCGTATTGTGGGGTATGCTTAAGCCCCTAGCGTATTGTCCGTACCAGAGTGTACGGGTGCTGGATGTCACGAATGAACACACACACACACACACACACACACACACACACACACACACACACACACACACACATATATATATATATATATATATATATATAAAGAAGAATGCAATAAAAGCCTTAATGCAATGCATTGTTTATTAAAAAACGTGCGTTAGAGCAGAATGATACAGGTAGTGCGATAAGCAAAAAATAGGACTATGTCCCCTCCAAGGGCAAGCTGAGGAATAATATTAAAGCAAGTATTTCACTCGTTATCGTAATCCACCTAGGAGTTCCGTGGTGTGATGTAGCTTTCTGCCTCCTTGGTTGCTGCATCATGTGTTCGGCAATCATGCTGCCGGACAGGGTTTCAAGAGATTAATGTCCTGAAAGAGAGAGAAATAACAAAGCGGGAAGCCCCTAGTGCGGTTTAAGCCGCGTCTTGGGACGTGCCGTAGTCGTGCCCCCTTCCCCGCCTGTGCCCATGGTATTTTTAATGTCAGTGTCAAAACCAGCGGATCTCGGGCAAGGGGTCCCGAATTGTGCGTCTAAGGCGGATGGTAACAGGAGGCAGGGAACATGATGTTTTACCCAGGTTCGGGCTCTCTTGATGGAGGTAAAACCCTACGTCCTGCTTGATTTATTCTTGATGATATGAGTATTACAAGAGTTGATCTACCACTAGATCGGAGAGGCTAAACCCTAGAAGCTAGCCTATGGTATGATTGTTGTTGTCCTACGGACTAAAACCCTCTGGTTTATATAGACACCGGAGGGGGCTAGGGTTACATAAGGTCGGTTACAAAGGAGGAGATATACATATCCGTACTGCCTAGCTTGCCTTCCATGCCAAGTAGAGTCCCATCCGGACACGAGACGAAGTCTTCAATCTTGTATCTTCATAGTCCAAGAGTCCGGCCAATGGTTATAGTCCGGCTGTCCGAATACCCCCTAATCCAGGACTCCCTCACCCCTGCTAGCTGGGACCCACCTTGGTGGGAGGCTGACTTGTGGGCCTACTAAGTTGACCGGGACGGAGGCCTTTGTCAACTTTAGTCAATATATGAACGATTCTAGCTCCAGTGACCGTACGATGTCCATCCAACGGCCGTAGTGCTTCTTCAACCTCTGGTCTTCTTGCTCCAGCTGCCCAAAGCAGCGCCGGTTGTGCCGCCTGCTCCTGCCGCCCGTGGCTGGCTGTGATGCCGCGGAGGCCTCACCACCCCCTACTACTCCCACCGCTGGTCAGGCCATCCCTCTACGCACCCACACCCCCTGTTATTCTATGGCGACGGCGGCCTCACACCACAGCCGAATGAGTGAACCCTCACACTCCTCTACGCGTGGGCATCCACTGCCGCGTCTTCCCCGGCTCCGTGTCGTCCCCTTCCTAGGCCTCGCCGTCGTCCACCACCCTGGTGCTCTCGGCGCGGCGTGGTCAACGTGGTCAAGGAATGGCTTCCATCGGACGTGGACTGTACGTGGAGAGGCTGACAGTTGGGTCCACGGCCGCAGCAAGGAAGCGCCTCCTTAGTACGCGCAAAATAATTATTCCTCCACCTGACAGCGGGGACCCACCGGATGGGCCACCGTATTTCGTGAAAAAATGTTTCCCCCTGACTAATGGGACCCACCAGCTACATCTTCGTACACAAGGAAGTGCGTCCGAAAGAAACAATTCGCCCCCCTGTCTGCTGGGACCCACCAGCTACATCTTCGCACGCAAGGAAGTGCGTCCGAAAAAAACGATTCGCCCCCCTGACTGATGGGACCCACCAGCTACATCTTCGCACGCAAGGAAGTGCGTCTGGGCAAAAAAAACGATTCCCCCCTGACTGCTGGGACCCAGCAGCTACACCTCCGCATGCAAGGAAGTGCGTCTGGGCAAAAAAACAAAAACAAAACGATTCGCCCCCCTGACTGCTGGGACCCACCAGCTACATCTTCGCAGGCAAGGAAGTGCCTGACAGTCGGGACCCACCTGGTCGAAGCGTACGTAGCGTTGTCATTCTGGTCGCCAATGTGTACGTACATATATACTGGTCGATGTAGAGGCGCGCACGTGTCGTAGTAGAGGCGCGTACATGTCATAGTAGAGGCGCGCACGTAGCATGTACACGTACGTACAGTGGACAGGGTGCAAGAAAGAAAATACGGCCACGTGCGTACATACGGGCAGGGTCTCGAACGCCTACTCGCGCATACGTACGGCCAGGGCTCGTGTACAAGGTTGGCATCGTGCTCATGGGGAGGCAACGAAATGTGTCGTGTTCATGGGGAGGCAACGGAATGCGTCGTGTTCATGGGGAGGCAACGGAATGCGTCGTGTTCATCGGAAGGCAACGGAACGCGTGGGAGCCAACCGGCTGGGTCGGAATGGAATGTGTGGTCGTGTTCATCAGGAGGGCTTGGACGGAACAGGCGATGGAAACGAGGCCTGATGTACCGCAAAATGGAGGAAACGGACCTCCTATGTTCGGAACGGGGTCCTATTGATCGGGAGGGGTGTGGCGTACCGCAAAACGGAGGAAACGGACCTCCTACGGTCGAAACGGGGGTCCTGTTGATCGGGAGGGGTGTGGCGTACTACAAAACGGACGAAACGGACCTCCTATGGTCAAAACGGAGGTCTTGTTGATCGGGAGGGGTGTGGCGTACCGCAAAACGGAGGAAACGGACTTGTGTTGGAGCGCTATGGTCGAAACGGGGGTCCTGTTGATCCGGAGGGGTGTGGCGTACCACAAAACGGGACTCCACAGGATACTGTTCATCTCCACCGTCGACCTCCTCCAGCCTCCACAAGCTCCTGTTCATCCAACCTCCACCGCGTGCTACTGCACCGACTACTGTTCAACCACCCCTCCATGGGCACCCCTCCACCGTCTACTGTTCATCCAGCCCTCCACACCACGGGGTCCTGTTCAACCACCCCTCCACGGGCAGCCCTCCACCGTCTACTGTTCATCCAGCCCTCCACACCACGGGGTCCTATTCATACGGAGGCAA
>NC_041380.1:354924349-355086288 GCF_002162155.2 Triticum dicoccoides
CTCACTATTCATCCAATCGATCGGCTTCAGTTAGCAGCAGTAGCGAAGGAATCGCTCGATCGGGTTCAGTTAACAGCCATCGATCGATCGCTCGGGTTCAGTAATGTAGCCTGCAGTGCAATCACTCGGGTTCAATTAGAGCCCAACGCCTCGCTCGGGATCAGTTAGAGCCAACGCCTCGCACACACGCGCATACTGTACGAGATAAATGCGCATCACTCGGCCCCCGACCTCCCACTGTAACCGGGAACTCCCCGAAGTTTTCCTCCCCCTCGCTTCTACCATGGTTTTTTCTGTCATGGATGGCCCAAAGAATGTCATGCAGCTACGTCTCCAGCCCGCCCAGGATGAAAAGCCCATTTTCTGTCATGATTTTTTGTCATAGAAGTAGGAGCCCACCACATCTATGATGATACCGGGTTTTGTCACAATTATCATTGTAGAAGTGTCATATGTATGACAGAAAAATAATTCGTTCAGCCCAAAATGTCACGGATGTGTCTTTTTTTTGTAGTATGGAGAGGCTGCTGGAGAGGGAAACGAGAGGAAGGAGAGGGTCAAGAAGACCACTTCCAGAGTGCTTGGTAGATCCTCCATAATGAGAGAGCCAGAAGAAGATGAAGATAAAGAGGATGCTGCTCCAGCACCCAAGTCTCAGAAGCTCATGGGAGATGCAATCAAGTCAGGGGCTACAACATCAAAGCCCAAAACTGCTCCCAAAGCAACAGCTCAAGCTCAGAAGCCTTCTAAACCCAAGAGAAGCACCAGAAACATTCATGCTGAAGAAAAGAACAAGGCCCCGGTGCCTGAAGCTGAAGAAGAAGATGCAGAAGCCCAAGTGCTGAGAAAACTGAAAGCAAAGATTCCAGAACACAATGACGCTCATCCAGTGGCTGAGGACATGAACATCAAAAAGGATGCAGGATTGAGACTCTGGAGGCAGTCTGATCCATATGATGTCAGAAGGAGAACTAGAGTGGACTGTAGGTTCCACACCAAAGAACAACAAGATTTCTATGAGACCATTCTACTTGACAAGAAGCCAATTGTTTGTGACATGAAATGGGTCGATTGGGAATTCATTGATGAGAATGAAGACTATTTCCCAGGAGTGCATGAAAGCTTCAAAGCTTGTGGAGTTGATAAGTTTGTGGGTCAAAAGTTGACCAAATGGAATGATGAGCTAGTTATGAAGTTCTACTCCACTGCTCATTTCTATCAAGATGGCAGAATTGTGTGGATGTCTAAAGGTACGACGTACCAATCAACTCTTGATGAATGGGCCAAGTTGATCAATGCCCCAGAGGAACATGAATATGATTTGGATGTGGATGCTAAAAAGAAGAAAGACCACAACTCAATGGCAAATATGTACGAGGAGATCCCCGATAAAGCTTTGGAGACACACAAGCTTGGATCTATGCACTATTTGTTGTCTAGTCTGCCTACTATGAACACCATCTTAAGGCATACTCTGCTACCCAAATTTGGAGATAACAAGATGATAATGTTGGGGAACGTAGTAATTTCAAAAAAAATCCTACACACACGCAAGATCATGGTGATGCATAGCAATGAGAGGAGATAGTGTCGTCCACGTACCCTCGTAGACCGTTAAGCGGAAGCGTTATAACAATGCAGTTGATGTAGTCGTACGTCTTCACGATCGACCGATCCTCAGCACCGAACGTACGGCACCTCCGTGTTCAGCACACGTTCAGCTCGGTGACGTCCCGCGAACTCACGATCCAGTAGAGCTCGGAGAAGAGTTTTGTCAGCTCGACGGCGTGGTGACGATGTTGATGAAGCTACCGCGGCAGGGCTTCGCCTAAACACCGCTACAGTATGACCGAGGTGGATTATGGTGGAGGGGGCACCGCACACAGCTGGAGAGATCTCAATGATCAACTTGTGTGTCTAGAGGTGCCCCCTGCCCCGTATATAAAGGAGCAAGGGGGGAGAGCCGTCCGGCCAGGAGCAGTCCTACTCCCACCGGGAGTAGGACTCCCTCCTTTCCTAGTTGGAATAGGAGAAGGGGGAAGGAGGGAGAGAGGAAGGAAAGGGGGGTGCCCCCCCTCCTTGTCCAATTCGGACTAGAGGGAGAGGGGGCGCGCGGCCTGCCCTGGCAGCCCCTCCTCTCTTCCACTAAGGCCCATCATGGCCCATTAAACCCCCGGGGGGTTCCGGTAACCCCCGGTACTCTGGTAAAATCCCAATTTCACCCGGAACACTTCTGATATCCAAATATAGGCTTCCAATATATAATTATTTATGTCTCGACCATTTTGAGACTCCTCGTCATGTCCCTGATCACATCCGCGACTCCGATCTACCTTCGGTACATCAAAACATATAAACTCATAAAACCGATCGTCACAGAACTTTAAGCGTGCGGACCCTACGGGTTCAAGAACTATGTTTTTTGATAGAAAGACGGTAAGGGAACCCCCTACAGTATAATTGGTGCAACAACCCCAAATTGCAAGTACCATGCCTTGAACCTGGGTGGGTGGGAAGGCATCAGCCCCTTTCAAGAACTATGTAGACATGACCGAGACATGTTTCTGGTCAATAACCAATAGCAGAACTTGCATGCTCATATTGGTTCCTACATATTCTATGAAGATCTTTATCGGTCAAACCGCACAACACTATACATTGTTCTCTTTGTCATCGGTATGTTACTTGCCCGAGATTCGATCGTCGGTATCCAATACCTAGTTCAATCTCGTTACTGGCAAGTCCCTTTACTCATTCCGTAATATATCATCATGTAACTAACTCATTAGTTATCATGCTTGCAAGGCTTATAGTGATGTGTATTACCGAGAGGGCCTAGAGATACCTCTCCGACAATCGGAGTGACAAATCCTAATCTTGATTTATGCCAACTCAACAAGTACCATCGGAAACACCTGTAGAGCACCTTTTCAATCACCCAGTAACGTTGTGATGTTTGGTAGCACACAAAGTGTCCCTCCAGTATTCGGGAGTTGCATAATCTCATAGTCATAAGAACATGTATAAGTCATGAAGAAAGCAATAGCAGTAAACAAACGATCAAGTGCTAAGCTAACAAAATGGGTCAAGCCAATCACATCATTCTCCTAATGATGTGCTCCCATTGGTCAAATAAAAACTCATGTCTATGGTTAGGAAACTTAACCATCTTTGATCAATGAGCTAGTCAAGTAGAGGCATACTAGTGACACTATGTTTGTCTATGTATTCACACATGTATTATGTTTCCGGTTAATACAATTCTAGCATGAATAATGAACATTTATCATGAAATAGGGAAATAAATAATAACTTTATTGTTGCCTCTAGGGCATATTTCCTTCAGTCTCCCACATGCACTAGAGTCAATAATGTAGTTCACATCGCCATGTGATTTCACACCAATAGTTCACATCACCATGTGATTAACACCCATAGTTCACATCCTCATGTGACCAACACCCAAAGGGTTTACTAGAGTCAATAATCTAGTTCACATTGCTATGTGATTAACACCCAAAGAGTGCTCATGTTTTGCTTGTGAGAGAAGTTTAGTCTATGGGTCTGCAACATTCATATCCGTATGTATTTTTGCAAATTTCTATGTCAACAATGCTCTGCACGGAGCTACTCTAGCTAATTACTCCCACTTTCAAAATGTATCCAGATTGAGACTTAGAGTCATCTGGATCGGTGTCAAAATTTGCATCGATGTAACTCTTTACGATGAACCTTTTGTCACCTCCATAATCGAGAAATATTTCCTTAGTCCTCTAAGGATAATTTTGACCGCTGTCCAGTGATCTACTCCTAGATCACTATTGTACTCCCTTGCCAGAAAGATGCTAAGGTATACAATAGGACTGGTAAACAGCATAGCATACTTTATAGAACCTATGACTGAGGCATAGGGAATGACTTATCATTTTCTTTCTATTTTCTGTTGTGGTCGGGTTTTGAGTCTTTACTCAACTTCACACCTTGCAACACAGGAAAGAACTCCTTCTTTGACTGTTTCATTTTGAACTATTTCAAAATCTTGTCAAGGTATGTACTCATTGAAATAACTTATCAAGCGTCTTGATCTATCTCTATAGATCTTGATGCTCAGTGTGTAAGCAGCTTCATCGAGGTCTTTCTTTGAAAAACTCCTTTCAAATACTCCTTTATGCTTTCCAGAAAATTCTACATTCTTTCCGATCAACAATATGTCATTCACATATACTTATCAGAAATGTTGTAGTGCTCCCACTCACTTTCTTGTAAATACAGGCTTCACCCCAAGTCTGTACAAAACCATATACTTTGATCACTTTATCAAAGCATATATTCCAACTCTGAGATGCTTGCACCAGTCCATAGATGGATCGCTGGAGCTTGCTCACTTTGTTAGCACCTTTAGGGTCGACAAAACCTTCTGGTTGCATCATATACAACTCTTCTTTTTAAGAAATCCATGAAGGAATACATTTTTGACATCCAGTTGCCAGATTTCATAAAATGCGGCAATTTGCTAACATGATTCGGACAGACTTAAGCATCGCTATGAGTGAGAAAATCTCATCATAGTCAACACCTTGAACTTTGTCAAAAACCTTTTTCAACAAGTCTAGCTTGGTAGATAGTAACACTACTATCAGTGTCCGTCTTCCTCTTGAAGATCCATTTATTCTTAATGACTCACCGATCGGGAAAGTCAATCAAAGTCCATACTTTGTTCTCATACATGGATCCAATCTCAGATTTCATGGCCTCAAGCCATTTCGCGGAATCTGGGCTCATCATTGCTTCCTCATAGTCCGTAGGTTCGTCATGGTCAATTAACATGACCTCTAGAATAGGATTACCGTACCACTCTGGTGCGTATCTCACTCTGGTTGACCTACGAGGTTCGGTAGTAACTTGATCTGAAGTTACATGATCATCATCATTAGCTTCCTCACTAATTGGTGTAGGAGTCACAGAAACAAATTTATGTGATGATCTACTTTCCAATAAGGGAGAAGGTACAGTTACCTCATCAAGTTCTACTTTCCTCCCACTCACTTCTTTCGAGAGAAACTCCTTCTCTAGAAAGGATCCATTCTCAGCAACAAATATCTTGCCTTTGGATCTGTGATAGAAGGTGTACCCAACAATTACTTTTGGGTATCCTATGAAGACGCACTTCTCCGACTTGGGTTTGAGCTTATCAAGATGAAACTTTTTCACATAACCATCGCAACCCCAAACTTAAAGAAACGACAGCTTAGGTTTCTTGCTAAACCACAGTTCATACGGTGTCGTCTCAACGGATTTAGATGGTGCCCTTTTTAATGTGAATGCAACTGTCTCTAATGCATAACCCCCAAACTATAGTGGTTAATCGGTAAGAAACATCATTTATTGCACTATATCCAATAATAATACGGTTATGACGTTCGGACACACCATTATGCTGTGGAGTTCCAGGTGGCATGATTTTGTGAAACTATTCCACATTGTTTTAATTGAAGACCAAACTCGTAACTCAAATATTTGTCTCCGTGATCAGCTCGTAGAAACTTTATTTTCTTGTCACAATGATTTTCCACTTCACTCCGAAGTTCTTTGAACTTTTCAAATGTTTTAGACTTATGTTTCATCAAGTAGATATACCCATATCTGCTCAAATCATCTATGAAGGTCAAAAAATAACGATACCTGCCACGAGCCTCAACACTCATCGGACTGCATACATCAGTATGTATTATTTCCAATAAGTCAGTTGCTCGCTCCATTGTTTCGGAGAAAGGAGTCTTAGTCATCTTGGCCATGAGGCATGGTTCGCAAGCATCAAAATGATTCATAATCAAGTAATTCCAAAAGCCCATCAGCATGGAGTCTCTTCATGCGCTTTACACCAATATGACCTAAACGGCAGTGCCACAAATAAGTTGCACTATCATTATTAACTTTGCATCTTTTGGCTTCAATATTATGAATATGTGTATCACTACGACCGAGATCCAGTAAACCATTTTCATTGGGTGTATGACCATAGAAGGTTTTATTCATGTAAACAGAACAACAATTATTCTCTAACTTAAATGAATAACCGTTTTGCAATAAACATGATCAAATCATATTCATGCTCAATGCAAACACCAAATAACATTTATTTAGGTTTAACACTAATCCCAAAAGTATAGGAGTGTGCGATGATGATCATATCAATCTAGGAACCATTTCCGACACACATCGTCACTTCACCCATAACTAGTCTCTGTTCATTCTGCAACTCCCGTTTTGAGTTACTACTCTTAGCAACTGAACCGGTATCAAATACCGAGGGGTTGCTATAAACACTAGTAAAGTACAGATCAATAACATGTATATCAAATATAGCATTGTTCACTTTGCCATCCTTCTTATCTGCCAAATACTTGGGGAAGTTCCACTTCCAGTGACCAGTCCCTTTGCAGTAGAAGCACTTAGTCTCAGGCTTAGGTCCAGACTTGGGCTTCTTCACTTGAGCAGCAACTTGCTTGCCGTTCTTCTTGAAGTTCCCTTTCTTTCCCTATGCCCTTTTCTTGAAACTAGTGGTCTTGTTAATCATCAACACTTGATGCTCTTTCTTGATTTCTACCTTCATCGATTTCATCATCATGAAAAGCTCGGGAATCGTTTTTGTCATCCCTTGCATACTATAGTTCATCATGAAGTTCTACTAACTTGGTGATGGTGACTAGGGAATTCTGTCAATCACTATTTTATCTGGAAGATTAACTCCCACTTGATTCAAGCGATTGTAGTACCCAGACAATCTGAACACATGCTCACTGTTTGAGCTATTCTCCTCCATCTTTTAGCTATAGAACTTGTTGGAGACTTCATATCTCTCAACTCGGGTATTTTCTTGAAATATTAACTTCAACTCCTGGAGCATCTCATATGATCCATGATGTTCAAAATATCTTTGAAGTCCCGATTCTAAGTTGTTAATCATGGTGCACTAAACTATCAAGTAGTCATCATATTGAGCTAGCCAAACGTTCATGACGTCTGCATCTGCTCCTGCAATAGGTCTTTCACCTAGCGGTGCATCAAGGACATAATTCTTCTGTGCAGCAATGAGGACAATCCTCAGATCACGGATCCAATTCGTATCATTGCTACTAACATCTTTCAACTTAGTTTTCTCTAGGAACATATCAAAAATAAAACAGAGGAGCTAAACGCGAGCTATTGATCTAGAACATAGATATGCTAATACTACCAGGACTAAGTTGATGATAAATTAAAGTTCAATTAATCATATTACTTAAGAACTCCCACTTAGATGGTATCTCTCTAATCATCTAAGTGATCACGTGATCCAAATCAACTAAACCATAACCGATCATCACATGAAATGAAGTAGTTTTCAATGGTGAACATCACTATGTTGATCATATCTACTATATGATTCACGCTCGACCTTTCGGTCTCAGTGTTCCGAGGCCATATCTGCATATGCTAGGCTCGTCAAGGTTAACCCGAGTATTCTGCGTGTGTAAAACTGTCTTACACCCGTTGTAGATGAACGTTGAGCTTATCACACCCGATCATCATGTGGTGTCTCGGCACGATGAACTTTGGCAACGGTGCATACTCAGGGAGAACACTTTTACCTTGAAATTCAGTAAGGGATCATCTTATAAAGCTACCGCTGAACTAAGCAAAATAAGATGTATAAAAGATAAACATCACATGCAATCATAATATGTGACATGATATGGCCATCATCATCTTGTGCTTTTGATCTCCATCTCCAAAGTACTGTCATGATCTCCATTATTACCGGCATGGCACTATGATCTCCATCATCTTGATCTTTTATCAATGTGTCGTCACATGGTCGTCTCACCAGCTATTGCTTTTGCAACTATTGCTATCGCATAGCGATAAAGTAAAGCAATTACATAGCACTTGCATCTTATGCAAATAAAGAGACAACCATAAGGCTCCTGCCAGTTGCCGATAACTCCGTTACAAAACATGATCATCTCATACAAAAATATAGCATCATGTCTTGACCATATCACATCACAACATGCCTACAAAAACAAGTTAGACGTCCTCTACTTTGTTGTTGCAAGTTTTACGTGGCTGCTACGGGCTGAGCAAGAACCGTTCTTACCTACGCATCAAAACCACAACGATAGTCTGTCAAGTTGGTGTTGTTTTAACCTTCTCAAGGACCGGGCGTAGCCACACTCAGTTCAACTAAAGTTGGAGAAACTGACACCCGCCGGCCACCTGTGTGCAAAGCACGTCGGTAGAACCAGTCTCGCGTAAGCGTACGCGTAATGTCGGTCCGGGCCACTTCATCCAACAATACCACCAAACCAAAGTATGACATGCTGGTAAGCAGTATGACTTGTATCGCCCACAACTCACTTGTGTTCTACTCGTGCATATAACATCAATGCATAAAACCAGGCTCGGATGCCACTGTTGGGGAACATAGTAATTTCAAAAAAATTCCTATGCACACGCAAGATCATGGTGATGCATAGAAACGAGAGGGGAGGGTGTCATCCATGTACCCTCGTAGACCGTTAAGCGGAAGCGTTATAACAATGTGGTTGATGTAGTCGTACGTCTTCGTGATCGACTGATCCTCAGCACCGAACGTATGGCACCTTCGCGTTCAGCACACGTTCAGCTCGGTGACGTCCCGCGAACTCATGATCCAGTAGAGCTCGGAGAAGAGTTTCGTCAGCACGACGGTGTGGTGACGATGTTGATGAAGCTACCACAGTAGGGCTTCACCTAAACACCGCTACAGTATGACCGAGGTGGATTATGGTGGAGGGGGCACTGCACACGGCTGGAGAGATCTCAATGATCAACTTGTGTGTCTCGAGGTGCCCCCTGCCCCCATATATAAAGGAGCAAGGGGGGAGAGGCGGCCGACCAGGAAGAGGCGCGCCAGGAGGAGTCCTACTCCCATCGGGAGTAGGACTCCCTCCTTTCCTAGTTGGAATATGAGAAGGGGGAAGGAGGAGGGAGAGAGGAAGGAAAGGGGGGCGTCGCCCCCCCCCCCTCCTTGTCCAATTAGGACTAGAGGGAGAGGGGGGCGCGGCCTTCCCTAGCAGCCCCTCCTCTCTTCCACTAAGGCCCATCATGGCCCATTAAACCCCCGGGGGGTTTTGGTAACCCTCGGTACTCCGGTAAAATCCCGATTTCACCTGGAACACTTCCAATATCCAAATATAGGCTTCCAATATATAAATATTTATGTATCGACCATTTCAAGACTCCTCTTCATGTCCGTGATCACATCCGGGACTCCGAACTACCTTCGGTACATCAAAACATATAAACTCATAAAACCGATCGTCACAGAACTTTAAGCGTGCAGACCCTACGGGTTCGAGAACTATGTAGACATGACCGAGAAACGTTTTCGGTCAATAACCAATAGCAGAACCTAGATGCTCATATTGGTTCCTACATATTCTACGAAGATCTTTATCGGTCAAACCGCACAACACTATACGTTGTTCTCTTTGTCATCGGTATGTTACTTGCCCGAGATTCGATCGTCGGTATCCAATACCTAGTTCAATCTCGTTACCGGCAAGTCTCTTTACTCGTTCCATAATATATCATCATGTAACTAACTCGTTAGTTATCATGCTTGCAAGGCTTATAGTGATGTGTATTACCGAGAGGGCCCAGAGATACCTCTCCGACAATCGGAGTGACAAATCATAATCTTGATTTATGCCAACTCAACAAGTACCATCGGAAACACCTGTAGAGCACCTTTATGATCACCCAGTTAAGTTGTGACGTTTGGTAGCACACAAAGTGTTCCTCCAGTATCCGGCAGTTGCATAATCTCATAGTCATAAGAACATGTATAATTCATGAAGAAAGCAATAGTAGTAAACAAACGATCAAGTGCTAAGCTAACAAAATGGGTCAAGTCAATCACATCATTCTCCTAATGATGTGGTCCCATTGATCAAATAACAACTCATGTCTATGGTTAGGAAACTTAACCATCTTTGATCAATGAGCTAGTCAAGTAGAGGCATACTAGTGACACTATGTTTGTCTATGTATTCACACATGTATTATGTTTCCGGCTAATACAATTCTAGCATGAATAATAAACATTTATCATGAAATAAGGAAATAAATAATAACTTTATTATTGCCTCTAGGGCATATTTCCTTCAGATAAGGGGACATTCCATCAACTTGCTGCAAATCTTTGATGTACCACAAAAATTCAAGGTCATGAGTCTGATTGTGGAGACAATCAAGAGGACAGCTGCTGACCAGAAAAGATCTTGTGGGTATGCTCCACACATTCAGGTGCTCATCAACTCAAAGATGGGCACAGGTACTTACTTGTTGGACAAGGAGCATTTACCCTTGCACCCAGATTTTGAAGATAATGAAGTTGTGATGAATGAGAATGAACCTTCATCAGCACAAGCACAAGACAAGAGAGCTAAGGCAAAGGCAGAAAAGGCTGCAAGGATGACGAATGCGGAGGAAGCATCTCAGGTGTTCTTAAAGAGCAAAAAAGATCGATTGGGTTATCTAATACAAGCAACATTGAGCATTGAGAAGGGCTTGGCCACCCTGACTTAGAATCAAGAGAGCTTGGAAAGGATTATTGAGACAAAATTCTATGATCTTGACCTCAAGGTGACTGAGATACAGACTGCAGTCGAGCAGCTCTAGGAGGAAGCTGCGGAGAAGAGAGGGAAGACAACTACGGATGCTTTTCAGCGTGTACTAAGGAGTCAGAGGTCAGCTGCAGTGCCAGTATTAGATACAAGAGCTACTTCATCTGCACCCGCAATAGCCTCAGTACCACCCCTAACAACTGCTCCACCAGCTCCAACATCATCAACTGATGCCTTCGTCCTTGGAGTTCTCTCTACACCACCTCCCAAAGACCAAGCCTGAGAGACACATAGCACTATGCATTTTCGAACTTTTTGGTAACTTGTTGCCAAAGGGGGAGAAATGTATAGATCACAGGCTTCGAGAGAGTGTGTTTTGCTTCTTTGTCTCTCTTGCATTTTGGTTGAACTTTATTGTGTGCTTGGTTGATACTTTATGTCTGTGTGAGATACTTGTATGATCATGTGTTTGACCATATGCTACTTTAATGTTTGCTTGGATGACATTCTTATATGATCATTCACTTTGCTTGGTGATGAGTGCATGTTTTAATTCATATCATTTTGAGCGCTCCACCAAGATGTATGTGACATGGAAGGGTGACCCATGATCCTAATCGATTGTGCATTTGCATTCAAAAGCAAATCTTAAATAGTGCACAAATTTAGGGGGAGCTCTTGCTTATCACATTCTTCTCAAAGCGATGATGTATTTCAATCTCATTAACATTTGTCGAAGCTTTGATCTATATGTTGTCATCAATTACCAAAAAGGGGGAGATTGAAAGTGCAACTATCACTGGGTGGTTTTGGTAATTATTAACAACATATAGCTCATTGAACTAATACTATTTCAAGATGATCATTTCAGAAAGTTCAATGATTGGCATGGCATGGATTAGGAATGTGGACCCCTCAAAATGCTAAGGACACATATTGGCTCAAGCTCAAGACTCTACATTTTACTTTTGGTGATCCAAGATCACATTGAGTCCATAGGAAAAGCCAATACTTTTAAAAGGGGACGAGGTGTTATTTAATGGCTTGCTTGCTCAAAATGCTTAGTTATATGCTCCAAAAACCCTCAACCACTTTCTCATATCCACATATGTCCCAAACCAAAAATCAAACTCGGCCCCACCGAAATATTCTATCCGGCGCCACCGAGTTCACTTGATATAGCCACTGCCACAAAACCTAGTCACTTCGGTCTCACCGATAGGGATCTCGGTCTCACCGAGATGGGATTGCAAACTCTCAGTTTCCCTTCGTAACATTTCGGTCCAACCGAGATGAGCGATCGGGCCCACTGAGTTCGCAATGCAAACTCTTTGTTTCCCTTTCGTAATGTTTCGGTCTCACCGAAATGAGCGATTCGGTCCCATCGAGTTTGCCTGACCAACTCTCTGGTTAGCTGATTACCAAAATCGGTCCCACCGAGTTTGTGTAATCAGTCTCACCGAGATTACGTTATGCCCTAACTCTAATGAAATTGGTCCCACAGAGTTGACATGTCGGTCCCACCAAAAAGCCTAAGGTTCACATTTTGAACTGAATCGGTCTGACCGAGTTTTCTGATCCGGTCCCACCGAGTTTGGTGAACTGTGTGTAATAGTTAGATTTTGTGTGGAGGCTATATATACCCCTCCACCCTTCCTTCATTAGAAAGGAGAGCCACCAGAACATGCATACACTTCAGCATTCATTTTCTGAGAGAGAACCACCTACTCATGTGTTGAGACCAAGATATTCCATTCCAACCATTTGAATCTTGATCTCCAGCCTTCCCCAAGTTGCTTTCCACTCAAATCATCTTTCCACCAAATCCAAATCTATGAGAGAGATTTGAGTGTTTGGGAGACTATCATTTGAAGCACAAGAGCAAGGAGTTCATAATCAAGACACCGTCTATTACCTTGGAGAGTGGTGTCTCCTAGATTGGTTAGGTGTCACTTGGGAGCCTCCGTCAAGATTATGGAGTTGAACCAAGGAGTTTGTATGGCCAAGGAGATCTCCTACTTCGTGAAGATCTACCCTAGTGAGGCAAGTCCTTCATGGGCGATGGCCATGGTGGGATAGACAAGGTTGCTTCTTTGTGGACCCTTCGTGGGTGGAGCCCTCTGTGGACTCGCGCAACCGTTACCCTTCGTGGGTTGAAGTCTCCATCAACGTGGATGTATGATAGCACCACCTATCGGAACCACGCCAAAAGTCTCCGTTTCTACATTGCGTTTGCTCCCTCCAAACTCCTCCCTTTACCTTCATGTGCAATGTTTTACATTCCGCTGCTATACTCTTAGACTTGCATGTGTAGGTTGATTGCTTGACTTGTCCTAAGTTGTTAAAATCTGCCAAGACTTAAAATTGGGAAAAGGCTAGATTTTTATTTGGTCAAGTAGTCTAATCACCCCCCCCATCTAGACATACTTTTGATCCTACAGTCATGTAGTTGATTTTCACATAACACCACTAGAGGAAAGACAACTTACATCTCATCAAAATATCGAACGAATACCAAATTCACATGATTACTTATAACAAGACTTCTTCCATGTCCTCAGGAACAAACGTAACTACTCAAAAAGCATATTCATGTTCATAATCAAAGGAGTATTAATTATCATTAAGGATCTGAACATATGATCTTCTACCGAATAAACCAACTAGCATCAACTACAAGGAGTAATCAACACTACTAGCAACCCACAGGTACCAATCTGAGGTTTTGAGACAAAGATCTGATACAAGAGATGAACTAGGGTTTGAGAGGAGATGATGCTGATGAAGATGTTGATGGAGACTAACCCCCTCTCGATGAGAGGATCGTTGGTGGTGATGATGACTTAGATTTCCCCCTCCCGAAGGGAAGTTTCCCCGGCAGAACAGCTCCCCTGGAGCCCTAGATTGGTTCTGCCCAAGTTCCGCCTCGAGATGGTGGCGCTTCATCCCGAAAGCTTCCTTCCTCTTTTTTCCAGGTCAAAACACACCATATAGCAGAAGATGGGCGTCAGGGGCCTGCCAGGTGACCCACAAGGTAGGGGGCGCGCCCTCCACCCTTGTGGATGGCAGGTGGCCCCCATCTGGTGCTTTCTTTGCCCAATATTTTTTATATATTCCAAAAATATTCTCCACGAATTTTCAGGACTTTTGGAGTTGTGTAGAATAGGTCTCTAATATTTGGTCCTTTTCCAGTTCAGAATTCCAGCTGCCAGCATTGTCCCTCTTCATGCGAACCTTATAATAGGAGAGAAAAGGCATAAGTATTGTGATATAATGTGTAATAACAACCCATAATGCAATAAATGTCAATATAAAAGCATGATGAAAAATGGACGTATCACACGCTAGGGGGGTGGGCGTGCCCTCCACCCTTGTCGTTGCCTCGGAACTCTTCTGGCCCAACTCTTGTGCTTCAGGGGCTTGTTCTGGTCCATAAACAATCACCGTAAATTTTCAGCTCCTTTGGACTCTATTTGATATTCCTTTTCTGCAAAAATCAAAAACAAGGAAAACATAAAAACTGGCATTGGGCTCTAGGTTAATAGGTTAGTCCCAAAAATCATATAAAATAGCATATTAATGCATATAAAATATCCAAAACAGATAATATAATAGCGTGGAACAATCAAAAATTATAGATGGATAATATAATAGCATGGAATAATCAAAAATTACAGATATGTTCGAGATGTATCAGCGGTGCTATTGTACGTCCATGTTGATGGAGACTTAACCAACGAAGAATAACGGCTACGCGAGTCCACGGAGGGCTCCACCCACGAAGGGTCCATGAAGAAGCAACCTTATCTATCCCACCATGGCCATCGCCCGCGACGGACTTGCCTCACTCGGGTAGATCTTCACGAAGTAGGCGATCTCCTTTCCCTTACAAACTTCTTGGTTCAACTCCACATCACATGGGAGGCTCCCAAGCGACACCTAACCAATCTAGGAGACACCACTCTCCAAAAGGTAATAGATGGTGTGTTGATGATGAACTCCTTGCTCTTGTGCTTCTAATGATAGTCTCCCCAACACTCAACTCTCTCTCGCAGGTTTGGCTATGGTGGAAGAAGGATTTGAGTGGAAAGTAACTTGGGGAAGGCTAGAAATCAAGGTTTAAATGGTAGGAGTGGAAACTCTTGATCTCAACACATGAGTAGGTGGTTCTCTCTCAAAAATGAATGGTGGAAGTGTAGGCACTTTCTGATGGCTCTCCTCAGTGAGGAAGAAGGGGTGGAGGGTATACATGGCCTCCACACAAAATCCAACCGTTACACACTTTTGACCCATCTCGATGGCACCGATCAGAAAATTCGGTGGCACCGACCTGTGTAAAAATATGAATGTTAGGAATCTTGGTGGGACTGACGTGAACAACTCGGAGGGACAGATGTGCAAGGGCTTAGGGAAAACCTCATCTCGGTGGCGCTGATTGCATTATCTCGGTGAGACCGAACTGACGCAACAAGGCAACAGAGAATCGATCAAGCCATCTCGGTGAGACCGATTGCAGTTCTCAGTGGGACCAAAATAATTGCAACAAGCAACAAAGAGCCGACAAGGCCATCTCAGTGAGACCAGATCCATATAAGTGGATCTGAATTGTTAGGGTTTTGGTAATGGCTAGGTCCAGATGAACTCGGTGGCTCCGGGTAGGAAATATCGGTGTGGCCGAGTTTGAATTTAGGGTTTGAACATATTTGGAGCAAGTGGCCGAGGGTTTTGGAGCAATATCACTAAGCACTTTGAGAAAATAGATCATTAAGCAACACCTCATCCCCTTTTAATAGTATTGGCTTTCCTATGGACACAATGTGATCTTGGATCACTTAAACAAATGTGTAGAGTCTTGAGCTTTTGCCAATCCTTGTCCTTAGCATTTTGAGGGATCCACAGCTCTAGTCCTTGCCATGCCAATCATTGAACATCCTGAAATGTTTATATTGAATACACATTAGTTCAGTGCGGTATATGGTGTTATGAATTACCAAAACCACCCAGGGACTAGTTGCACTTTCAATCTCCCCCTTTTTTGGTAATTGATGAAAACATATAGATCAAACCTTTGACAAATGATTAAATGAACGAAATACATCGTCACTTTGAGAAGTATGTGATAAGCAAGAGCTCCCTATAAATTTGTGCATTATTAAAAATGTGTGTTTGAATGCAAATGCACAATCGATTAGGATCATGGGTCACTCTTCCATGTCACGTACAACTTGATGGAGTGCACAAAATGATATGGATGAAATAGTAAGAACACATCACCACAAACACAAATGAATGACCATACATAAATAATGATAGAGATAAGCATTAAGCATCACATGAAGCATAGTATGATCAATCACACATAACCAACATAGTATCTCACACACATAATGAACAAAGTAACATAAATCAAACGGAAATAGTAGCAAGAACTCAAGAAAAAACCAACAAGGAAAAGTAAGACACTCTCTCTCGAAGCCTAATGATCTATACAAATTCTCCCCCTTTGGCAACAAGTACCAAAAAGTTCGAGCAGGTATAGAGCTATACGTCGCTCTAGGCACGGTCCTCGGCAGCTCCTGAAGGTGACTTCTGGCTGGAGGCTCCGGTGTGCGTAGATGGCATGGAGAGAAGTGCATCCGCGAAGGCTTCAGCTGACATCTGCTGAGCTGGTGGAGTAGAGACTGGAGGTGGCACAGTAGCAGTGGCAGCAGATGCTGAGTGTGCAGTCATCGTGTCTGCAACGGGCACGGCAGCAGAACTGGGTGTCGTGGGTACTGTCTGGGATCTCTCAGTTGTAGCTCTCTCATCTCTATTGTCCTCTGCAGCAACTCTAGCCGCATCAACATCATCCCTAAGCTTCATCACTATGGTTTGAACCTCTGTGATCTTGACATCAAGATCATATATATTTGCCTCGACTACCCACTCTAAGCTCTCCTGGTTCTTGGTGAGGTTGGTCAAACTTCACTCAATCCTCAGGGTAGCTTCCAACAGATAAGTCATTTGATCATTCTTGCACTTGAGGTTGGCAATGGGTGCATTGGGAGGAGAGGCCTTCTGTGCTTCTTTTGCTATTGCAGCTTCTTGTATTCCCTCTTGAGCTCGAGCATACGAATGATGTGAAGGATCCATCACTACAACATTGTCCTCAAACTCAGGATGCAATGGGAGATGCTCCTGATCAAGTAGATAAGTTCTCATTCCAACCTTAGAGTTGATGAGCAATTGAATGTGTGAAGCAAATCCACATGATCTCTTCTGGTCAGATGCAGTCCTCTTGATTGTCTCAACTATAAGGCTCAAGACTTTGAATTTTTGTGGTGTGTCAAACAAATGTACCAAGTTGAGGGAGTGTCCACATATCATCTTTTCATCTCAATACTTGGGCAAAAGAGTGTGCTTCAAGATAGTGTTGGTGGTGGCCAAACCAGCAAGCAAGTGCTTTACAGATCCAAGCTTATGCATGTCAAGATCTTTCTTGGGAATGGGCATGTACATGTTTGCCATTGAATTATGATCCATCCTGGGCTTGTCATACACATCAATGTCATTTTCCTCTTCCTCTAGGGCACCAAGAAGTTCAGCCCTGATCGGGGGTTGCCCAATCTTCACGGAGGATCTGCTCTATGGTGCGAATCAACGCCACCTGAAGGGTACGAAGGAAACCCTCGATCCCAGCCAACAATGCTGTCGGGAAAAGGATAACTAGTGCAACCTGACGAGTCAGAAGCTAACTATTGCAAATGCAACAACCAGCGACAAGTATTCGCCAAACCACAATCTTAGTTTCCCATCCACACAACCACGCACGAAGTTGGAAGCACGAACTGGTCGCCGCCTCAACGGCCACTGTTGTAAAATCATGAAGTGAGTTTACCCTCTCACAAGGCAAGATTACAAGAGCTAAGGAGGAAGTGAACTCTCAAACAAGATTCTGGTTGCACTTAGCTAACCTATGCTGAAATCAAATTGCCAAAGAGTTGTGGCTAAAGTGGGGGAAGGGGTATTAATACTAGGAACATCCCTCCTAGTTTAGGTGTGAAACCAGCCCAAAAGAGGGGCTCAATTTCGTGTTAACTAGCTGGTCAAGGGAGCAAACTCATGGAACCTCGTGCAGCAATTAATGCTCTGGACACCTTGCATTGGAACTCTCATATCCTTTGACTCATGACTCCAAATGATGCACAATTTGATTTTCCTGAAAGTAGACTTCATATGCTCTTCATTTTGTACTCCCACACGTCTTGGATGCTCATATATTTGTGTTGCATGATTCAACAAGTTCTGGGACGAATTTTGGAACTGCACATGCAACAATAGAGTGTTGAGATGGCTTTATATTCTTCCTTGTGGTGTAACTAGTTGCCCATGTCACCAAAACATGGTTTTCATCAGAGATGAAACTTGTTCTCTTCAAACTTGTTGTATGGGCTTCAAAACTTATTTCTTCATGTGTTGAATGTTGTTGGTTGTCCTCAACATTGTACCTGAGTAAAATCAGCACACAAGATTTAGGCAGTATAAAGTTCTCATGGTTATTTGAATTATGATCAGCTAGGAGCGCATTCACCTCTTATGCTATATGTTTGGCACGGCTCCTTGTCATGGGACCCAAATAGATCTTCTTTGTAGCAGCTTCATTTGAGAGCTGAGTTTTATCATGAGGAGAAGATGATAAACAAGGTGAACCTGGGATATCCTCATCATCCTCCCCCTCTTCAAAAGGAGCCGTTCTTGACTCTTTACCCTCTTGATCGAAGCATGGCGACAAATCAGCAAAGTTGAATGTTGGACTCACAACATAGTCTTCAGGAAGCTCGATCTCGTAAGCATTGTCATTGATTTTGGCCAAGACTCTGAATGGTCCATATCCATGAGGCATTATCTTGGATTTGCGCTTCTCTGGGAACCGATCTTTGCGCAAATGTATCCAAACCAGATCTCCGGGCTCAAAAGTCACCTTCTTGCGGTTTTTGTTTGCCTGAGCTTCATAGTACTTGGACTTCCTTTTTATCTCTTCTTTGATCTTCTTCACATATGTAGCACATTTTGAAGCCTCCATGTTACATCTCTTTTGCAAAGGAACTGGCAGCAAGTCAATTGGCGCAAGTGGCTTAAATCCATAAACCACCTCAAATGGGCACATGCTTGTGGTAGAGTGAACTACTCGATCATACGTCTCCAACGTATCTATAATTTTTGATTGTTTCATGCTATTATATTATCCATCTAGGATGTTTTATATGCATTTATATGCTATTTTTATGATTTTGGGACTAACCTATTAACCTAGAGCCCCGTGCCAGTTTCTTTTTTTCCTTGTTTTTGAGTATCGCGGAAAAGGAAAACCAAACGGAGTCCAATTGACCTGAAACTTCACGGAACTTATTTTTTAACCAGAAGAAGGCCATGGAGTAAAAGAGTTGGGCCAGAAGAGTCTTGGGCTGCCCACGAGGGTGGGGGAGCCCACCCCCCTGGGCACGCCTCCCTACCTCATGGACAGCCCGGAGACCCCCTGACTTGTTCTCGATGCCAAAACCTCTTATATATACAAAAAAACCCAGAACATAACTTAGATCGGGAGTTCCGCCGCTAGAAGCCTCTATAGCCACCGAAAACCAATCTAGACCCGTTCCGGCACCCTGCCGGAGGGGGGAATCCCTCTCATGTGGCCATCTTCATCATCCCGGCGCTCTCCATGACGAGGAGGGAGTAGTTCACCCTCGGGGCTGAGGGTATGTACCAGTAGCTATGTGTTTGATCTCTCTCTCTCGTGTTCTTAAGGTGGTACGATCTTGATGTATCGCAAGCTTTGCTATTATAGTTGGATCTTATGATGTTTCTCCCCCTCTACTCTCTTGTGATGAATTGAGTTTTCCCTTTGAAGTTATCTTATCGGATTGAGTCTTTAAGGATTTGAGAACACTTGATGTATGTCTTGCATCTGCTTATCTGTGGTGATAATGGGATATCACGTGATCCACTTGATGTATGTTTTGGTGATCAACTTGCGAGTTCCGTGACCTCGTGAACTTATGCATAGGGGTTGGCACATGTTTTTGTCTTGACCCTCCGGTAGAAACTTTGGGGCACTCTTTGAAGTTCTTTGTGTTTGTTGAATAGATGAATCTGAGATTGTGTGATGCATATCGTATAATCATGCCCATGGATACTTGAGGTGACATTAGGGTTTTGGTTGATTTGTGTCTTAAGTTGTCACTCTAGTATGAACTCTTGAATAGATCGATCAGAAAGAATAACTTTGAGGTGGTTTCGTACCCTACCATAATCTCTTCGTTTGCTCTCCGGTATTAATGACTTTGGAGTGACTCTTTGTTGCATGTTGAGGGATAGTTATATGATCCAATTATGTTATTATTGTTGAGAGGACTTGCACTAGTGGAAGTATGAACCCTAGGCCTTGTTTCAAAGCATTGCAATACCATTTGTGCTCACTTTTATCATTAGTTACCTTGCTGTTTTTATATTTTCAGATTACAGAAACCTTTATCTACCATCCATATTGCACTAGTATCACCATCTCTTCGCTGAGCTAGTGCACCTATACAATTTACCATTGTATTGGGTGTGTTGGGGACACAAGAGAATCTTTGCTATTTGGTTGTAGGGTTTCTTGAGAGAGACCATCTTCATCCTACGCCTCCCACGGATTGATAAACCTTAGGTCATCCACTTGAGGGAAATTTGCTACTGTCCTACAAACCTCTGCACTTGGAGGCCCAACAACTTCTACAAGAATAAGGTTGTGTAGTAGACATCAAGCTCTTTTCTGGTGCCGTTGCCGGGGAGATTAGCGCTTGAAGGTATATCTTTAGATCAATCGAATCTTTTTGTTTCTTGTTTTATCACTAGTTTAGTCTATAAAAGAAAATTACAAAAAAATGGAATTGAGGGTACCTCATATGCTCATCTTTTTAATGTCTTTCATGAAAATAAGGATTCAGATAATTGTGCCAAAGTGTTAGAAGAAGAATGTATTAAAATGTTTGGCACTAAATCTTTGGATGATGAGCATGATTGCAATTTTGTTAGTATGAATTCTCTGAATACCCATGATGCTAATGATAAGCAAAGCCACAAGCTTGGGGAAGCTATGTTTGATGAAGATGATATTTTTTGTCACCCAAGTTTTGATGAGCAAATTTATTATGATGATAGCATGCATCCTATTTATGATGATTGTATTGATGAAAGTGGGTTTGGAAGAGTGTCAACTTTATGAAGTGATGATCCCACTATTTTTGAGGATGTTGAATCTTATTGTGATAATTATAAAAGTGGATTTGGAGAGGTCATGACTTTATTTAGTGATGAATCCACTATTTCGGAAGAGGTTCCAATTGATTATGAGAACAAAGTTGCTTTCTATGATGATTATTGTGATGACATGTATGCTATAAAGAACAATGATAACCATGAAATTTGTCATCATGATTTTAATTTTTAATTGGATTACGCCTCACATGATAGTTTTTTTGTTGAGTTTGCTCCCACTATTCCGATTAAGAAGAATCTTGCTTACATGGAGAGTAGTAAAAATTATATGCATGTGGCTCATGAAAAGAATGTTTTATGTGGTAGTTATGTTGTTGAATTCATTCATGATACTACTGAAAATTATTATGATGGAGGAATATATGCTTGTAGGAGTTGCAATAATATCAAGTTTCCTCTCTATGTGTTGAAAATTTTGAGGCTATGCTTGTTTTACCTTCCATGCAACTTGATTCTTGTTCCACGAGTTGTTTGCTCACAACATACCTATGCATAGGAAGTGGGTTAGGCTTAAATGTGCTAGTTATATTCTTCATGATGCTCTCTTTATGTTTCAATTCTTATCTTTTATGTGAGCATCATTGAAATCATCATGCCTAGCTAGGGGCGTTAAACGATAGCGCTTGTTGGGAGGCAACCCAACTTCATTTTTGTTATTTGCTTTTTTGCTACTGCTTAGTAATAAGTAATTCATCTATCCTTTTTTAGATGTGTTTTTATGTTTTAATTAGTGTTTGTGCCAAGTAGAACCTTTGGGAAGACTTGGGTGAAGTCTTTGCGATATTGCTGTAAAAAAACAGAAACTTTAGCGCTCACGAGTTTTGCTGCCATTTTTTACTGGAGAGTGCGATTAGGTTTATTCTTTTTGCAGATGATTAATATATAAATTCCTCACGTCCAGAAATTTATTTTAGAAATTTTGGGATTCCAGAAGTATACGTTTGATCAAGATTACTACAGACTCTTCTATTTTTGACAGATTCTGTTTTCTATGTGTTGTTTGCTTATTTTGATGAATCTATGAGTAGTATCGGAGGGTATGAGCCATAGATAAGTTGGAATACAGTATATATTACACCAATATGAATTTAGAATGAGTTCACAACAGTACCTAAGTGGTGATTTATTTTCTCATACTAACGGAGCTTACAAGTTTTCTGTTAAGTTTTGTGTTGTGAAGTTTTCAACTTTTGGGTAAAGATTCGATGGACTATGGAATAAGGAGTGGCAAGAGCCCAAGCTTGGGTATGCCCAAGGCACCCCAAGGTAATATTCAAGGACAACCAAGAGCCTAAGCCTGGGGATGTCCCGGAAGGCATCCCCTCTTTCGTCTTCGTTCATCGGTAACTTTACTTGGAGCTATATTTTTATTCACCACATTATATGTGTTTTGCTTGGAGCGTCAACTTATTTTATTTTGTTTTTCTTGATGTTTGAATAAAATACCTAGATCTGAAATTCTTAAATGTTAGAGAGTCTTCACATAGTTGCATAATTATTCGACTACTCATTGATCTTCACTTATATCTTTTGGAGTAGTTTGCCGTTTGCTTTAGTGCTTCACTTATATCTTCTTAGAGCATGGCGGTAGTTTTATTTTGAAGAAATTGTTGAACTTTCATGCTTCACTTATATTATTTTGAGAGTCCTAAACAGCATGGTAATTTTCTTTGTTTATGAATTTAGTCCTAATATGATGGGCATCCAAGAGGGATATAATAAAAACTTTCATATAGAGTGCATTGAATACTATGAGAAGTTTGATACTTGATAATTGTTTGTAGATATAAAGGTGGTAATATTAGAGTCGTGCTAGTTGAGTAATTGTGAAATTGAGAAATACTTGTGTTGAGGTTGGCAAGTCTCGTAGCATGCACGTATGGTAAACGTTGTTTGAAAAATTTGAAGCATGGGGTGTTCTTTGACTGCTTTCCTTATGAGTGGCAGTCGGGGACGAGCAATGGTCTTTTCCTACCAATCTATCCCCCTAGGGGCATGTGTAGTAGTACTTTGCTTCGAGGGCTAATAAACTTTTGCAATAAGTATATGATTTCTTTATGACTAATGTGAGTCCATGGATATTACGCACTCTCACCCTTCCATCATTGCTAGCCTCTTCGGTACCGTGCATTGCCCTCTCTCGCCTTGAGAGTTGGTGCAAATTTCGCCGGTGCATCCAAACCCACTGATATGATACGCTCTATCACACATAAACCTCCTTATATCTTCCTCAAAACAGCCACCATACCTACCTATTATGGCATTTCCATAGCCATTCCGAGATATATTGCCATGCAACTTTCCACCGTTCCGTTTATTATCACACGGATCATCATTGTCATATTGCCTTGCATGATCATGTAGTTGACATGGTATTTGTGGCAAAGCCACCATGATAATTTTTCATACATGTCACTCTTGATTCATTGCATATCCCGGTACACCGCCGGAGGCATTCACATAGGGTCATATTTTGTTATAAGTATCGAGTTGTAATTCTTGAGTTGTAAGTAAATAAAAGTGTGATGATCATCATTATTAGAGCATTGTCCCATGTGAGGAAAGTATGATGGAGACTATGCTTCCCCCACAAGTCGGGATGAGACTCCGGACGAAAGAAGAAAAAGAAAAGGAGGCCAAAAAAGAGAGAGAAGGCCCAAATAAAAAATAAAAAATAAAAAATGAGAGAAAAAGAGAGAAGGGACAATGTTACTATCCTTTTTCCACACTTGTGCTTAAAAGTAGCACCATGATCTTCATGATAGAGAGTCTCTTATTTTGTCACTTTCATATACTAGTGGGAATTTTTCATTATAGAACTTGGCTTGTATATTCCAATGATGGGCTTCCTCAAAATGCCCTAGGTCTTCATTAGCAAGCGAGTTGGATGCACACCCACTTAGTTTCTTTTGATGAGCTTTCATATATTTGTAGCTCTAGTGCATCCGTTGCATGGAAATCCCTACTCCTCGCATTGACATCAATTGATGGGCATCTCCATAGCTCGTTGATTAGCCGCGTCAATGTGAGACTTTCTTATTTTTTGTCTTCTCACATATCCCCTGTCATCATACTCTATTCCACCCATAGTGCTATGTCCATGGCTTGCGCTCATGTATTGTGTGAGGGTTGAAAAGGCTGAAGCACGTTAAAAATTATGAACCAATTGCTCGGCTTGTCATCGGGGTTGTGCATGATGGGAGCATTTTGTGTGACGAAAATGAAGCATGGCCAAACTATATGATTTTGTAGGGATAAGCTTTCTTTGGCTATGTTATTTTGATAAGACATAATTGCTTGGTTAGTATGCTTGAAGTATTATTATTTTTATGTCAATATTAAACTTTTGTCTTGAATCTTATGGACCTGAATATTCTTGCCATAATAAAGAAGATTATATTGATGAGTATGTTAGGTAGCATTACACATCAAAAAATTTGTTTTTATCATTTACCTACTTGAGGACGAGCAGGAATTTAGCTTGGGGATGCTTGATACGTCTCCAACGTATCTATAATTTTTTATTGTTCCATGCTATTATATTATCCATCTAGGATGTTTTATATGCTTTTTTAATGATTTTTGGGACTAACCTATTAACCTAGAGCCCAATGCAAGTTTCTGTTTTTTTCCTTGTTTTTGAGTATCGCAGAAAAGGAAAACCAAACTGTCGGTGTCAAAACCGGCGGATCTCGGGTAGGGGGTCTCGAACTGTGCGTCTAAGGCAGATGGTAATACGAGGCAGGGGACACGATGTTTTACCCAGGTTTGGGCCCTCTTGATGGAGGTAATATCCTACGTCCTGCTTGATTGTTCTTGATAATATGAGTAGTACAAGAGTTGATCTACCACGAGATCAGAGAGGCTAAACCCTAGAAGCTAGCCTATGGTATGATTGTATGTATATCTATCGACTAGCCTGGCCCTCGTTTATATAATGCACCGGAGGCCTAGGATAACAAGAGTCCTAGCCAAATACGCCGGTGGGGGAGGAGTCCTTGTCTTGACCACCAAGTCTTGTGGAATCTTCCTTGTATGCGGCAGCTGTCCGAACTGGCCCATGAGTATACAGCCATGGGGGTCCTCGGCCCAATCTAACTGACTGGGAGATGACCTGGTGAGTACCCCCTAGTCCAGCACCGTCAGTAGCCCCCTGAACCGGTCTTCAAGTTGGCGACGCTCCTCGATTCTTCTGAACTGTTCTTTGTCTTCGGTCGTCGGTCTTGAAAACTGGTTCAACAAATCTTCCCATCATCTATCTTGAGGATTGCCGAGCTAAATCTGAAGATCTCACACGTCCGGTATCCGAGGATCCCTTAAGTCTTCGGCCTTTATCAATGCCTTGTTATTTTTATGCCACACCTCGGGTTTGAAGTTGTCCCCGGGCGGCAGTGTCCTCTTGCGTCCGAACACCAATGTCGGACTAGGTTCGAGGTATCTTTGTAGCCGAGCACCAACGCCGGACCGCTTTCCGAGCTCCAATGCTGGAATGTATCCGAGGTCCAACGCTGGACTATGTCCAAACTCCAACGCCGGACTGTATTCGGGCTCCAACGGCGGACTATATCCGAGGTGTCATATCACCTTGGTTCAAAAAAGTTGAAGGAGTTTAGCCGAGCTTAATGCCGGAAATGCCCTCTATGGAGCCAGCCACTAGCGCCCGAGCTTTATGTTGGACTGCTTCCGAGGTGGTGCACCACCCCGACTATGGGCCAATTTTTTGTCAATATTGTGCAATTTATTCTCTGCCGAGATATATAGCCAGTAGCCCTCAAGGTGTGTATCGGTCTAAAACCCGAGATGCACTTGAAGGATGACATAAAACCGCTGATCCTAGTAGCCGCTGAGACTCAAGTTCATTTGCAAAATCGTTCGGAGGACCAACTCCTAGCTCGGCAGAATACTTCGGGACAAAAAGCAGTGTGCAGAGTCCTCGAGACTCAGGTTGGGTGCGGCCGACCAACCCGAGGATCATAATCTCCTTGAAAACTATATTGCACTTAAATTTTCTGCAATGGATTGCCAATGCAGTAGCCCCCGAGACACTGGTCGGGTGGAAACACTAGATCAGGGGATCGATGTGCCCCTTTAATATTTGTAAATAATAAGCCCGAAGCCAGTAGCCCCCGAGCCTTAATGCGGGCACGGGTGGCCGAATTAAGGATCGATATCCATAGTAAAATCACAAATTATGTGTAATGACTCTATGTATCCAAGTACTTTACGTCATTAATGCTTGGATCCACATTGTACAAAACTTTGTTGACCGACCATCGGCTTCCACCTCCTCGACCAGTAGCCGAGGAGTGTTTGTCCTACTTTATAAAGCCTTTATGAGGGCAAAGATTTACGACAAACAAGGCAATCTGGCCATACGGTTTTATAAACAAAGTTACGCAGAGAGATATGTTATATTACTGTTTAACATAAGAAATGTCTTCCAAAGAAAATAGTCCCACTATTGGTTCCTTTCATTGGGTTGTCATGCTAAGCATGGTCATGAAACCTCAGCTCTAATGTAAGAGCAAAATATTGAGGATTTAGTTTGGGAGGCCAGTTACTAGCCCCCGGTAGTGTTCAGCGACAGTCGAGGTCAAGCCATAAACACTTCGGTCAATGTTATGAATGGCCCATCATTTAACACAGTCATCGGATCGCTGACCAGTTTACGCTTATTTGTGACAGTCATTTTTTGCCTTTCTCCACTGAGGTGCTTAACCATGCGAGCTGGAAGCACAATCACAGTGGTTCTCCCTTTGCACACCTAGCTGAACAAAGCGGAACGTAGGATGCAAGTGCAGGAGCCGGGCAACCCAACTATTGACCGAAGACACAATTCAAAACCGATGCATATATAGCAATATCCGAGAATGTTTTTGCCGAATCTCTAAAGGTGTCCGGCGTTGCACTGCGAGACTTGTGCTGAAAACACACAAATAGTTTAAAAGTGCCAAAAGCTTGGAAAACTAGAAAAATGTCAGTAAAAACATGATGTCCGAACAAGATCAAGTGTTCGGTGCCAATCTGAAAATTGGAGGAAAAAAGGTGTGCTTCTGTTGTGTTTTGACAACGACCAAGAAGAAAGCACATTTACAGCTCATATATAAATTTTAAGAGCCCCAAGTGACTTGGGTAAACGAATTTTATATATAATGATTGTATGTACCGAAGTACTTATATCATATTTGTGTTCACCCGAACTTTAAACGCGTCTTAACCGACCGTCGGCTTCTCCCTCTTCGGCCAAGGGCCGAAAAGTGTCATGTACTCCGCCTATCGAGAGTATCGATGGTGTTTTCGATGACCAGGCAATCAGGCAATAAGGCTGTAACAGACAAAGCACGCTCAGGGAACTTATGCTATATTACTAATGAAGTGTAAGAAGCATCTTCGAAGGAAATAGTACCCCCACCGATACCTTTCTTCGGTGCTCATTATTACTATGAGACTTGTGCAATAGATTTTTTGTACTCATGAGTTTCGTTGTGTGCCGACCATGATTGAAAATAATAAGAGCGCTAGCTTTCGGCTTCACCCAGTCTGAGGTCAGAGCTTGGGTGACCCGGTCATGACAATCGTACAGGTTCTCCCTTTACTCCCTAGCCGAACAATCGGGAACGTAGGGGTAAACACAGGAGTGAGGCAACCCAGCTTGCAAACCGCTTAGGTCAATATGGTGCATACTGTGGCGTAATACACGAACAAGGAACGAAGCCGTACAAGTATAATCATATGCAAGAGGAAAAGCTCCATCAAGGGAGCCCCCAAATAAACGGGGTATTTGAATATGCGAGTCACAAACAAAGTTATGACAAGGAACTTTGTCCCAAACAACTTTGTGCCGAAAATAATGCTTGGTCGAACCGAACAAAATTTAAAACTGAAAGTTTTTGAGCATGAAAGCGACTTAGCTGGTTAATGTGCTCGATGTTGACGACGCAGGCCGAGATTGTGGCGGGACGAGATCCCAGCCCCCAAGCCGGTCCCGAGATGTCCGAGTATAGAACTGGGCTTGATGAAGTGGTGATACAGCATAGTCGATGGGCAAGGTGAAAACCCCAGTTCGACCGCGGCGACGGAGCAGGCCGACAGTGTGACGCCGAAGCCCCCAGCGTGTGTTAATGAAGTGATGAGGAAGCCCCCGGTTAGTCGAGGTGATGTGGTATATCGGTACGCCGCGGTGATAGTGATGCCCGGATTATCTACATGTGCACAGAAAATAGTGCAAGCCAGAGATAATAGGAATAAAAAAATTGTTGCATAATCAATAATTTATGCAAAGTGAGTAATAAAAGAAATATGGCATGTGCGCCGAATACTCGATGGGGTAGAGCTCTCTCGGCGATGCTGAAGTCCCCGAGGCAACCGAACACATCGGTATGGCAACACGACCAATAAGGTGATCACGCGAGCCGATTTACGCTAATTAGGAATTAGGACGACGGCATCGGCTTGCCAAAGAGACCACGTGACGTAGTCGAAGTCGATCACCTACACACATAAAATAGTGCGGTCCAAAAAGGATAATTGTTTTTCGCAAAAATAATTTATTGAAAGAGATGTGGCCTGGCGTCGAAGTCATGTCGATGCAGGGCGTCGGCGTGACGCGGAGAAGGCGTGGCCAAGCCCGAATTCGCAGTCCGGTTTGAGTTCCAGATGCGGCATTCGCCTAACTGTATACAAAAACTGACCGAACCACCATGTGGCCGTTGTTAATGCGGCCACCATTTGATAGACCTGTGTATAGATGATGAACAAACTGGAGTAATAATTCCTTGGGAAAAATAAACCCAAGCAAGAAAAAATACTAGGATTAATAGCACTTGGTTTATCTGTTGTAGCAATCTGGAGAAAGTTTACCCCCAAAATTGGGGCTCGATTCGCACACCCATTGTCTGATGGGTGATAAAGCGGTGGCATGACGATACTAGCAAAGGTTGGCTCGCCGAGGAAAAGCCCGTGGTCCAGCTAATGTGATGAAGCTGGTCGGCTGGTGACGCCGAAGTCTCCGAAGTAAGTTGATGAAGAGATGGTGAAGCCCTCGGTCTAGCCGAGGAGACGGAGCAGGTCGGTAAGGAGATGTTGCAGCTGCCGTGTCAGCCAAGGTGTTGAAGCAATTCGGCGTGATGGACATCGGCTTGAAGAAGCAACAGTGCGGCCATGCCGACGTAGGTCGTAACTTGTGACGCGGTCAATGTCGGCTTGATGAAGTGACAATGCGGCGATGCTTGTGTTCCCGCTCCGTGTATTCCGTGGGGCGGAAATGTTGGTGATGATTTATCCTTGGTGATTCCGAACTCTTGTTCGTTCACCGAGATGATGATCCGAAGTAGTTGAGCTCGGCTCAAAAGGCGACGACGTGTCTAGCGCAGGTATGTAGCCGTGGAGCAGTATTGCTGAACTGGTTTGACACGAGTATGATAGTGAAGATTACCTCAATGGATGCTTAAAATTTTATGGGCACGTGTTTAAAAACAACATACAATACCCTAGGAGAAAATTCCTTTAAGAAGGTTGTCACATATCACGTTCATAAAGAAACATGAATTCTGGTCGGATCCGTATTCGCGCAGAAAACATACCCGAAAAGTGATCCACTAATCGGAAGGTTCCCGGAGTTTGGACGGTCGGATCGAGCTGAAATTTTGAGGGGTATTAGATATAGGATTTCCGCAGCCGATCAACGGTTGGATCTTCCAAAGGACGTCCGAGCTAGGTTCTGGAGACCACGCCCTAAACTCGTCCAGATTCCCGTCCAGATTTGACAGGGCTCCAGTATATCATAGATTGCCGGAGATTCCTCCATTGGAACTCGACGAAATTTTGCATGGTTGTTGTAGACTCAATTCCGCACAATTCCACTAAAGGGATCGTCAAAGCGATGCTCTAAGAGGTGGTGGCAGCGGATACAAGTTCGCTGTTCGGAAAAACAGCATGGTCGCCCAAGGGCAATGTTGATGTTGAGCCCCCGAGCTCCATGGATGATTCCTCCATGATCTTGATAGAGATCAGAGTTGATGTTGATGAAGGACCTCGTCCGAACATGATGATCGGAGATGGAGCACGGTCCTCAGCAGAGCCAAGGTGACCAGTCGAGTCGGCGACGAAGATGTCGGCATCGCAGTTGACCTGCAGACGAGCCATCGATCCTTTTGCCCGATCGCACAGCGGAACTCTATATGAAAGCACCAATGACGGTGTCAAAACCAGCGGATCTCAGGTAGGGGGTCCCGAACTGTGTGTATAAGGCGGATGGTAACAGGAGGCAGGGGACACGATGTTTTACCCAGGTTCGGGCCCTCTTGATGGAGGTAATACCCTACGTCCTGCTTGATTGTTCTTGATAATATGAGTAGTACAAGATTTGATCTACCACGAGATCAGAGAGGCTAAACCCTAGAAGCTAGCCTATGGTATGATTGTATGTATATCTATCGACTAGTCTGGCCCTCGTTTATATAATGCACCGGAGGCCTAGGATAACAAGAGTCCTAGCCGAATACGTCGGTGGGGGAGGAGTTCTTGTCTTGACCACCAAGTCTTGTGGAATCTTCCTTGTATGTGGCAGCTGTCCGAACTGGCCCATGAGTATACGTCCATGGGGGTCCTCGGCCCAATATAACTGATCGGGAGACGACGTGGTGAGTACCCCCTAGTCCAGGACACCGTCACAAACAGAATCCAATTGACCTGAAACTTCACGGAACTTATTTTTGGACCAGAAGAAGGCCATGGAGTAAAAGAGTTGGGCTAGAAGAGTCACGGGCTGACCACGAGGGTGGGGGCATGCCCACCCCCCTAGGCGCGCTTCCTACCTCGTGGATATCCCGGAGACCCCCCTAACTTGTTCTCGATGCCAAAACCTCTTATATATACATAAACCCCCAGAACATAACCTAGATCGGGAGTTCCGCTGCCAGAAGCATCTGTATCCATCAAAAACCAATCTAGACCCGTTCCGGCACCGTGCCGGAGGGGGAATCCCTCTCTGATGGCCATCTTCATTATCCCGGCGCTCTCCATGACGAGAAGGGAGTAGTTCACCCTCGGGGCTGAGGTTATGTACCAGTAGATATGTGTTTGATCTCTCTCTCTCTCTCTCTTTCTCGTGTTCTTGAGGTGGTACGATCTTGATGTATCACGAGCTTTGCTATTATAGTTGGATCTTATGGTGTTTCTCCCCCTCTACTCTCTTGTGATGAATTGAGTTTTCCCTTTGAAGTTATCTTATCGGATTGAGTCTTTAGGGATTTGAGAACACTTGATGTATGTCTTGCATCTGCTTATCTGTGGTGACAATGGGATATCACGTGATCCACTTGATGTATGTTTTGGTGATCAACTTGCGAGTTCCGTGACCTCATGAACTTATGCATAGGGGTTGGCACACATTTTCGTCTTGACTCTCCGGTAGAAACTTTGGGACACTCTTTGAAGTTCTTTGTGTTGGTTGAATAGATGAATCTGAGATTGTGTGATGCATATCGTATAATCATACCCATGGATACTTGAGGTGACATTGGAGTATCTAGGTGACATCAGGGTTTTGGTTGATTTGTGTCTTAAGGTGTTATTCTAGTATGAACTCTTGAATAGATCGATCAGAAAGAATAACTTTGAGGTGGTTTCGTACCCTACCATAATCTCTTCATTTGCTCTCCGGTATTAGTGACTTTGGAGTGACTCTTTGTTGCATGTTGAGGGATAGTTATATGATCCAATTATGTTATTATTGTTGAGAGGACTTGCACTAGTGAAAGTATGAACCCTAGGCCTTGTTTCAAAGCATTGCAATACCGTTTGTGCTCACTTTTATCATTAGTTACCTTGCTGTTTTTATATTTCCAAATTACAAAAACCTTTATCTACCATCCATATTGCACTTGTATCACCATCTCTTCGCCAAACTAGTGCACCTATACAATTTACCATTGTATTGGGTGTGTTGGGGACACGAGAGACTCTTTGTTATGTGGTTGCAGGGTTGCTTGAGAGAGACCATCTTCATCCTACGCCTCCCACGGATTGATAAACCTTAGGTCATCCACTTGAGGGAAATTTGCTACTGTCCTACAAACCTCTGCACTTGGAGGCCCAACAACGTCTACAAGAAGAAGGTTGTGTAGTAGAAATCACTCGATTGTAAGCAAACTCCATGTGCGGCAAACACTCTTCCCACTCATTCAAATTCTTCTTGATCATTGTACATAGCAAGGCTGATAGTGTACGGTTCACCACCTCCGTTTCGCCATTGGTTTGTGGGTGACATGTTGTTGAAAGCAGCAGCTTGGTTCCCAACTTTGCTCACAAAGTTTTCCAAAAGTAGCTCATGAACTTCACGTCTCAATCTAAAACAATAGTCCTTGGCACTCCATGCAAGCGAACAACTTCCCTGAAAAACAAATCAGCAACATGTGAAGCCTCGTTGTTCTTGTGGCATGAAATGAAGTGTGCCATTTTTTAGAACCTATCAACCACAAAAAAAACGGAATCCCTCCCCCTCTTAGTCCTAGGCAGTCCTAAAACAAAATCCATGCTAATATATTCCCAAGGAGCATTTGGAACAAGTAGGGGAGTATATAAACCATGGGGGTTTAGTTTAGACTTAGCTTTGTGGCATATGATGCATCACTACACAAATCTCTCAATGTCCTTCCTCGTCTTTGGCCAATAAAAGTGATCAGTCAACAGCTCATAAGTCTTCTCACAACCAAAGTGTCCCATTAATCTTCCTACATGTGATTCCTGCAACAACAAGGGCCTAACCGACGAATCTGGAACACAGAACTTGTTAGCCCTAAAAAGGAACCCATCTTGCACATGGTATTTATCCCAACCTTTCCCATCTTTACATTTTGCATATGGTTCTGAAAATATTTGATCAGTGCAATACAGTTCTTTTAAGCTCCCAAGTCCTCGTACCTTCACTTCTAATTGTGTCAAAAGAACATGCCTACGGGACAAAGCATCAGCAACCATGTTTTCCTTCCCTTTCTTATACTTCACAACATATGGGAAAGTTTCAATGAATTCTACCCATTTAGCATGTCTACGATTTAGTTTAGCTTGGCCTTTCAAATGTTTCAAAGCCTCGTGATCAGAATGTACAATAAACTCTTTAGGCCATAAGTAGTGTTGCCAAGTTTCAAGCACTCTAACCAAAGCATACAACTCTTTATCATAAACAGAATAATTGAGTTGTGCACCACTCAGCTTTTCACTGAAATATGCTATTGGTTTTCGTTCTAGCATTAGCACACCTCCAATACCTATTCCACAAGCATCACATTCTATCTCAAAAGTTTTAGTGAAATCAGGTAGAATTAGCAAAGGTGCTTCAGTTAGTTGTTTCTTAAGCTCAAGAAATGCTTCTTCTTGTGGTGCACCCTATTTAAAAGCAATTCCTTTCTCTGTCAATTCATTCAAAGGTGCATTAATTGTACTAAAATCTTTCACAAACCTCCGGTAGAAACCAGCAAGGCCATGAAAACTTATCACCTGGCTTACATTCATTGGAGTTGGCCAATTCTTGATTGTTTCCACCTTAGATTCATCCACTTCAATTCCCTATCCTGAAACAACATAGCCTAGAAAGACAACCTTGTTTGTGCAAAAGGAGCACTTCTCAACATTAGCATATAGTTTTTCTGTCCTTAGCACATTCAGCACTTGTTTTAGATGTTCAATATGTTCCTCAATGGTTCTGCTGTAGATTAGGATGTCATCAAAGTACACAACAAAAAAGTGCCAATGTAAGCTCTCAAAACATGGTTCATCAATCTCATAAATGTACTTGGTGCATTAGTTAACCCAAAAGGCATGACTAACCACTCATACAACCTGAATTGTGTTTTGAAAGCAGTTTTGCATTCATCCCCTTCTTTCATCCTAATCTGATGGTATCCACTCCTCAAATCAATTTTAGAGAAAACAGTAGAGCCACTCAATTCATCAAGCATAGCATCTAACCTAGGAATAGGATGACGATACCTAATAGTTATAATATTGATAGGACTACAATCCATTACCAATTGCCATGTTGCATCTTTCTTGGGCACCAAAATCACAGGTACGGCACAAGGGCTTAAGCTTTCATGCACATAACCTTTATCTAAAATTTCTTGTACCTGCCTTTGTATCCCCTTTGTTTCTTCGGGATTGGTGCGATAGGGAGGTCGATTCGGAAGTGATGCTCCTGGAATGACGTCAATTTGATGTTCTATGCCGCGCAAGGGAGGTAGACCAGCAGGTACTTCCTCCGGAAAAATGTCCTCAAAATCCTGCAAGACATCACAAATAGCACTAGGGAGACAAGTTAAATCGTTATCTAAAAGCAAGGCATCTTTGTACACAAGTACAACGACCACATGATTTGGGTTGAGCCTCACATCTCTCAATTCTGATTTGGTGGCTAACATTACTAAGTTCTCTCCCTCTCTTTTGTTCTTTTCTCTCAGATTTCGCTTGTGGCGCTCACTTGCGGATTTGTGGATATCTCTCTCTCTCTCTCTGCTTTTCTCTCCCTCTTTCTTACTCACTACTTTTACTTCAGAAACTTTCTGCATGTGCTCAGCCACGATTCGTTGGGGTGTCATGGCCTAAGCACTAAGTCTTTTCCTCTCCACTTGATGGTATATTGATTGGTTCTGCCACAATGTTGAGCTGAATGATCATATTGCCACGGTCTGCCCAACAGCAAGTGACACACCTTCATGGGCACCACATCACACTCAACGGTTTCATTATAATCTCCAATCTTGAATTGCACCTGTACCATGTGTGTGATCTTAGTCTCTCCACATTCACTCAACCATTGGAGATGATATGGGTGGGGGTGCTATGATAGTTTCAGCCCAAGCTTATCACACATTTCTTTACTTACAAGATTGTGACAACTCCCACCATCAACAATTACTTTGCATACCTTGTATTGCACTTTGGCTCTTGTTTGAAATAGATTGTGTCGTTGTCCATTCTCAGCTTCTTTGATCTGCACACCCAAAACTTTAGTGACAACAAGAGAGGCACCTTGTTCATATCACAATAGGTATGCTCATCACCATCTTCAGTTTCTTCTTCGGGTTCACTACAAGAATCATATTCTCCGTTCTCTGTAATCAGCATGGTACACTTGTTGGGACAATCCTTCTTCATGTGGCCATGTCCCTTACATGTAAAGCACTCTATCTCACTAGTTTTCCGCATGGAGCCAATGGAGGATGAACTAGGGGCTGCAAATTTGCTCTTCTCCTTCGAATTTGATGCATCATTTCTGCTCATGGTTGCACGTGTTTGGGGCTGATTTCCACCACCAGAGATAGTCATGATACCTTGTCCAACATTGAATTGAGGTACAAACTTACTCCCACTTGATGTATCTCGAGCGATGAAGGATGTAGTTTTGTTTTGCTTCGAGTCTTCTTGCAATTGACGTTTAGCCTTAGAAGCAAGATGTACAAGCTCAACCACATTACGATATGGCTACAAATCAACGACTCGTTTGACATTAGGATTCAGCCCATAGAGAAACATTGCCATGGACTGCTCCTCATCTTCATGTGTGTTGGCTCTTATCATTGCCTTATCCATCTCCTTATGATACTCCTCAACTGATAACTTTCCTTGCCTCAGATTCTGGAGCTTATCAAAGATGTCACACCTATAATGCCTTGGGACAAATCTTGCCCTCATCTCTCTTTTCATTTCTTCCCATGTAGCAACGACAGGCTCTCCTTCTTCTTCTCGCTGAATATGAACTTGCTCCCACCAAATTAGAGCATAGTCTTCAAACTCAAGTGATGCCATTGCTAATTTCTTCTCTTTAGCATAGTTGTGCATGCGGAAAATCTTGTCAACATTCAATTCCCATGTGAGATAACTTTTTGGATCAGATCCACCATCAAACTTGGGGTAAATTTTAGCTTTCCAAACATCTCCTCTTCTTGCCATCCACGACCATAGTTTCTATGATGATGAAATCCGTCATTCTGGTGTATGCCATCTTCATCTTCATCAAACTCATCTCCACTACCTTCATGGTGCTGATTTGCTCTCCGATGGACTCCTCTAAGACCACGACCAGCAACAGCTTCATGATGACCACGTTCATTACCATGAGCATTTCCACGTCCGGGACCAGGAGGTCTCATGGCATGGGGAGCAGGAGCACGGTTTCTTCTAGCTTGTGCATTGGAGGCAGCACCTTCCCCATATGTTGCATTTCGTTCTTCTCCATGGACACTTGCATCTTCTTGGTTCTGACGAAACTCTCGCACAATATCAACAACAATACCAGTCCTCATAGCTACCATGTTCTGGGTGAGTTGCTCATCAACATTACCCATAAGTTGCTGCAAATCTCTTGACAACTTGTCTTGCTTCTCTTCAATTGGGTCAAGGCTGTTTCTGAACTCTCGGCGTAGATGATCACCTAATGCATTGAAGTGAAACCGTGTGACGGGCTGGTTGAGATGCTCATTTCCTTCAACGTCATACTCGTTTTCTTCACCTGCCATGGTTAGTTCTCCAGAAGCCCTATAGTACTAGAAGCATATATGTGGATAACAACTCAAGCTCACCTCACTTACCAACCGAAGCTCATGTAACTTCCAAGTGAGAGCACAATCGTGCTCAACCGTGGTGTCGGTGGTTGGTATACAAAGAGTTATAATCAAGCAAATACAAGTCTTGGGTTGCACATGCGGAGCTGTTTGGTGGAGCTTCAATGGGTATATATGTAGCAAAAGATGCATTAATCTGCAATCTAGATATTGTTGAACCAAGTAATCATCCACACAAGATTCTAATGCATTTAGTTGCTGAATGATATATATATATATATATATATATATATATATATATATATATATATATATATATATATATGAGGTACATGCAACTCACACCAAAGGAATCGGATTTGCTGCAAGCAAGGATTGAAGACCTTGCACACTTGCCACGTTTAAGCTCACAACACAAACAAGGATTTCTCAAGATATAAGTGAAGAACAGTCCCAAATTTCTCTCTTTTGCTTCTTGCACACACTTTCTTTATTTGGGCAGATTTTTTTGCCTCTTTTGTTCTTTTTTTGACAAACCTTCAACAAGGGACTTGGATCTGGACACACCTTTGGGGGAATCACAAAAATCACAATAGATGGACTCAAACAACAAGAATATGTAGCTGAAACTTTGGCAGCAAACACACACAAACTGATCTGATTTTTCTGGGTGGAAAACACGTTGGGAATCAGATCTAACAGGGACGAATGGAGAGCACATGGTGTGGGCTTTCCAAAATGCACAAAAACACTTGAAACAGACTCCGGATGGCAAAGATACACACGATTTTGTGGGGGATTCAGATCTGAAATCTGTGCACAAAAATGAACATAAACACACAAGATTGGATGGGGAAAAACTCAGCAACTAAAAACAAATATATAGTGGACAAGAACTTGATAAAACTCACCAAATAACATATTAAAGGCTGCAAAGGGCTAGGTAAAGGGATTTTTTGTGGGCTATTTTCTGGAGTTTTAGGATGAACAAGAACACGAACTAAACTAGGGATACAAGATCCTATCATGTCAACCGAAGCTCTGGTACCAAGATGATACGGGGTTTCCCAATCTTCACGGAGGATCTGCTCTATGATGCAAATCAACGCCACCTGAAGGGTACGAAGGAAACCCTCGATCCCAACCAACAACGCTGTCGGGTAAAGGACAACTAGTGCAACCCGACGAGTCCGGAGCTAACTATTGCAAATGCAACAACCAGCGACAAGTATTCGCCCAACCACACTCTTAGTTTCCAATCCACGCAACCACGCACGAAGTTGGAAGCACGAACCGGTCGCCGCCTCAATGGCCATTATTGTAAAATCAAGAAGTGAGTTTATCCTCTCACAAGGCAAGATTACAAGAGCTAAGGAGGAAGTGAACTCTCAAACAAGATTCTGGTTGCACTTTGCTAACCCATGCTGAAATCAAATTGCCAAAGAGTTGTGGCTGAAGTGGTGGAAGGGGTATTTATACTAGGAACAACCCTTCTAGTTTAGGTGTGAAACCTACCCAAAAGAGGGGCTCAATTTCGTGCTAACCAGATGGTCAAGGGAGCAAACTCATGGAACCTCGTGCATCAATTAATGCTCTGGACAGCTTGCATTGGAACTCTCATATCCTTTGACTCAGGACTCCAAATGATGCATCGTTTGATTTTCCTGAAAGTAGACTTCATATGCTCTCCATTTTGTACTCCCACATGTGATGTATGCTCATATATTTTGTGTTGCATGATTTAGCAAGCTCTGGGACGAATTCTGGAACTGCACATGCAACAATAGAGTGTTGAGATGGCTTGCTATTCTTCCTTGTGGCGTAACTAGTTGCCCTTGTCACCAAAACATGGTTTTAATTAGAGTTGAAACTTGTTCTCTTCAAAC
Organism: Triticum dicoccoides; assembly: GCF_002162155.2. NCBI lineage: Eukaryota > Viridiplantae > Streptophyta > Magnoliopsida > Poales > Poaceae > Triticum > Triticum dicoccoides. The sequence continues at coordinate 354,962,744 of NC_041380.1, forward strand.
TTGTTGTATGGGCTTCAGAACTTATTTCTTCATATGCTGAATGTTATTGGATGTCCTCAACATTGTACCTAAGTAAAATCAGCACACAAGATTTAGGAAGTATAAAGTTCTCATGGTTATTTGAATTATGATCAGCTAGGAGCGCGTTCACCTCTTGTGCTATTTGTTTGGCACGGATCCTTGTCATGGGACCCAGATAGATCTTCTTTGTAGCAGCTTTATTTGAGAGATGAGTTTTATCATGAGGAGAAGATGATAAATGAGGTGAACCTCGGATATCCTCATCAAGCCCATTCCAAGATGGTTGACTGGTATTTGGATCCCTCAGTCATCCATACAATTCTGCCATCTCGATAAAAATGTGATGTGAAATAGAATTGCATGATCATCTCATCATTCCATTTAGTAAGCTTCTTCCTAACAAAGGCATCAACTCTCGCAAGCTTGAAGCTCTCATGAACACGGGGGAAGTGATCCTCATTGGCATCAATGTAATTCCAGTCCACCCACTTCATGTCACTGACTATGGGCTTCTTGTCAAGCAGAACCGTCTCATAGAAATCATGTTGCTCTCGTGTGTGGAAACGATAGTCACATGCAGTCCTCCTCCTGATAGAGTATGGATCAGACATCCTCCACTGACGCAGACCTTTGTCCTTCCTAAGTATCATGTTTTCTGCAACTGGATGAGAGTTGTCATGGTCTGGAATCTTCGGCTTCAGCTTCCTGAGCACTAGTGGCTCATCATCAATTTCAGCGTCGGGCACTAGGGCCTTGTTCTTCTCACTAGTAGAGATGTTCCTGGTTGACCTCTTTGGTGCTAGAGCTTTGGGCTTGGAGGGAGCAACAGGCTTCATAACATCTGACATAAGCTTTTGAGTCTTGGTTGGAGGTGCGTCAGTAGTTGGTTCCTCCTCATCATCATCGTCATCATGATCATCTGCAACCATGGAGGGTTTGTCAATAACACGAGTAGTAGTCTTCCTTGGCCTTTTCTTCCTCTTTCCTGCATCAGCTATCTCTGAGTCATTTGGCTCCTCAAGTGTAAATGTCATGGTTTATTTGGGAGATGTGGCTTTGTTTGCCTTGGAGATTGGGACTTTGCTCACAGCCAATATCCCCTTCGTACCTCCTGAAGGTCTTCTGTTGGCTGTTGTGCCATATTCCTTAGCAAGCACCTTCTTCTTCTTGGACGTGGCCTCACTAGCCACAAAGTCCTCATCCTCATCGTCTGAGGTTCTCTTCTTTCTGGTCCTTGTGGCAGCCTTGGGCAGTTCAGGTGAGCTCCTCACTCCTTCATAGTAGCTGCCCTCGGGACTAGATCCCTCACTGAGATCATCATGCTGCTCTGACATGTTCTGGCTGTCACTGGCACTAAACATCTTGCAAACAAACCCTATGAATAGATAGGTATGGGCAGAGTAGACGAGTCATCACAAAAGGCAGATAGTTTTCATGAAAATTGAGCTCAAATCTTAGTGTTAAGTTTTCACAGAATGCATTTCGGATCCACGGAGTTGGGAGATTTTTCTGGACTAGAAGACACCCAGTGGGCCAAAGAAGTACCAGAGGGGAGGCCTATGGGGAGCACAACCCACCAGGGCGTGCCTCGGGGTTGTGCCCCCCGCGGATCCCCCCTGCACCGCCTCTTCGCCCTATAAATTCCCAAATATTCCAGAAATCCTAGGGGAGTCGACGAAACACAATTCCAACCGCCTCAAGTTTCAGAACCACGAGATCCAATCTAACACCATCATAGAGGGGTTCATCATCCTCATTGGTGCCTCTCTGATGATGCGTGAGTAGTCCACCATAGACCTACGGGTCCGTAGGCAGTAGCTAGATGGCTTCCTCTCTCTCTATATATCTTTTGATTCTCAATACAATGATCTTGAGGGAGTCCTGGATTAGGGGGTCTCCGGACAGCCGGACTATATCCTTTGGTCGGACTGTTGGACTATGAAGATACAAGATTGAAGACTTTGTCCCGTGTCCGGATGGGACTCTCCTTGGCATGGAAGGCAAGCTAGGTGATTCTAATATGTAGATCTCCTCCCTTGTAACCGACTCTATGTAACCCTAGCCCCCTCCGGTGTCTATATAAACCAGAGGATTTAGTCCATAGGACAACAGACAATCATACCATAGGCTAGCTTCTAGGGTTTAGCTTCTACGATCTCGTGGTAGATCAACTCTTGTAATACTCATATCATCAAGAACAATCAAGCAGGACGTAGGGTATTACCTCCATCAAGATGGCCCGAACCTGGGTAAACATCGTGTCCCCTGCCTCCTATTACCATCCGCCTTAGACGCACAGTTCGGGACCCCCTACCCGAGATCCGCCGGTTTTGACACCGACATTGGTGCTTTCATTGAGAGTTCCACTATGCCGTCACCATAAGGCTCGATGGCCACTTCGATCATCGGTAATGATGTGGTCCAGGGTGAGGTTTTCCTCCCCGGACAGATCTTCGTATTCGGCGGCTTCGCACTGCGGGCCAACTCGCTTGGCCATCTGGAGTTGATCGAGAGCTATGCCCCTGGCCATCAGGTCAGATTCAGAAACTTAAACTACACTGCCGACATCCGCGGAGACTTGATCTTCGACGGATTCGAGCCCGTGTCAGGTGCGCTGCACAGTCACGACGAGCACGACGTAACTCTGCTGTTGGACAGTGTTCGGGAGATCGCATCTGCAACTACTCCGGCTTTCAATCCGGAGCAAATCGCGCCATCCAAGGACGGAGGGATAGACCTCTCCATGGAGGCCGCACTCTTAGTGGCAATGGAGCCGGATACTTACTTCACCCCTTACGAGAGCCGTGTCGCCAAACCACTGGATTCGTCTCCGGCCACGGACTCCGAGCCACCTGCATCCGCGCCCATCAAATTCGATTGGGCATCGATCATGGAGTTCACCTCCGCGGATATCTTTCAGCACTCGCCTTTCGGTGATGTGCTAAATTCATTAAGGTCTCTCTCCTTATCAGGAGAACCTTGGCCGAACTATGTCCGGCTAGAACGGGATGCGGACAACGAAGAAATTCGCTGCCCACCCACCACCCACTTAGTAGCCATTGTCGATGATTTAACCGACATGCTTGACTTCGACTCCGAAGACATCGACGGTATGGTCGACGATGCAGGAGACGAACAGGAACCACCGCCCACAGGGCGCTGGACTGCCACCACATCATATGACATATACATGGTGGACATCCCTAAAGAAGGCAATGGCGACGAGACAGCGGAGGATGACCCCTCCAAGAAGCAACCCAAGCACCGACGTCAGCGGCACCGCTCTAAGTCCCGCCACAGCAAAAGTAATGATACTGGCACAAGAGATAATAACACTCCATATAGTGCCAAATACAACCACAATCCCTTCCAGCATGATGTAGAACGGGATGATGAACAAGCTAGCCCTCCAGAGCAGGCGGCAGATGGAGAACCAGAAGAGGACAATTACATGCCCCTCTCTGAAGACGAGGTGAGCCTCGGCGACGAAGAATTTATCATGCCTGAGGATCCCGTCGAGCAGGAGCGCTTCAAGCGCCGGCTTATGGCCACAACAAATAGCCTGAAGAAAAAGCAACAACAGCTTCAAGCTGATCAAGACTTGCTAGCAGATAGATGGACCAAAATCCTTGCGGCCGAGGAATACGAACTCGAGCGCCCCTCCAAGAGTTACCCAAAATGCAGGTTGCTACCTCACCTAGAGGAGGAAGCATTGAAACCTCCATCACCAGTGTATGATGCGGCTGACCGGCCACCGCGTGGCTGAGCCAGAGAGGCGTTTCAGCGTGAAGTTTAGCCTGCACCCCACCGCCACTCAATCAAAAATACCAAGGCCCGGGGAAACACACGGGACCTGTGAGTCGTATTGGACAGCATGGCAAAACTTGCAAGGTCAATATACGGGTCACGGGCACGCACGCCAACACGGGATGATGATCGTCGTGCCGGATACACCAAAGGTAAATCCGGCCGGGCCGAATACAGCAGACAAGACTCATACGAAGTGCGTCGTGATATAGCCCGGCACAGAGGCGCCCCACACCCCCTATGCTTCACTGATGAAGTTATGGATCACGAATTCCCGGAGGGTTTTAAACCCGTAAATATCGAATCATATGATGCTACAACAGATCCCGCTGTATGGATTGAGGATTTCCTCCTTCACACCCACATGGCTCGCGATGACGATCTACATGCCATCAAGTACCTCCCACTAAAACTCAAAGGACCGGCTCGGCATTGGCTGAATAGCTTGCCAGCAAACTCCGTCAGCAGTTGGGAGGATTTGGAAGACGCATTCCTGGACAACTTCCAGGGCACTTATGTGCGACCACCGGATGCTGATGCTTGAGCCATATAACTCAGTAGCCAGGGGAATCGGCCAGACAATTCTGGACACGGTTCCTGACTAAGAAAAACCAAATTGTCGACTGTCCGGATGCAGAGGCCCTAGCGGCATTCAAGCATAACATCCGTGACGAGTGGCTTGCCCGCCATCTCGGCCAGGAGAAGCCAAAGTCTATGGCAACCCTCACGACACTAATGACCCGCTTTTGCGTGGGCGAGGATAGCTAGCTGGCTCACAGCAACAACACATCAAGGAATCCGGGCACTTCGCATTCCAAGGACGCCAATGGCAGACCACGTCGTAACAGACCAAAGCGCCGCAACAACGGCGATAACACCGATGATACGGCAGTCAACGCCGGATTCAGAGGCTCTAGATCCAGTCAGCGGGGAAAGCCATTTAAAAGAAGTACTCCGGCTCCGTCTAGTTTGGATCGCATACTGGATTGCTCGTGTCAAATCCACGGCACCCCCGACAAGCCAGCCAATCACACCAACAGAGAATGATGGGTGTTCAAGCAGGCCGGCAAGTTAAATGCCGAAAACAAGGACAAGGGGCTGCATAGTGATGGCGAGGAGGATCCCCGGCCGTCGAACATGGGAGGACAGAAGGGGTTCCCCCCACAAGTGAAGACGGTGAACATGATATACGCAACCCACATTCCCAAGAGGGAGTGGAAGCGTGCACTAAGGGACGTCTATGCGATGGAGCCCGTCGCCCCAAAGTTCAACCCATGGTCCGCTTGTCCAATCACCTTTGATCGCAGGGACCACCCCACTAGTATCCGTCATGGCGGATCCGCCGCACTGGTCCTAGACCCCATCATCGACGGATTTCACCTCACTCAAGTCCTTATGGACGGCGGCAGCAGCCTGAACCTGCTCTATCAGGATACAGTGCGAAAAATGGGTATCAATCCCTCGAGGATCAAAACCACCTTTAAGGGCGTCATCCCAGGTGTAGAGGCCCATTGCACGGGCTCAATCACACTGGAAGTGGTCTTCGGATCACCGGACAACTTCCGAAGCGAGGATTTAATCTTCGATATCGTCCCGTTTCGCAGTGGCTATCACGCACTGCTCGGGCGAACCGCATTTGCAAAATTCAATGCATTACTGCATTACGCATACCTCAAGCTCAAGATGCCAGGACCTAGGGGGTCATAACAGTGAACGGAAACACAGAACGCTCGCTCCGCACGGAGGAGCACACTGCAGCCCTCACAGTAGAAGCACAAAGCAGCCTTTTAAGGCAAACCACTAATTCGGCGATACAGCCCCCGGACACCTTCAAGCGAGTCTGGAGTAACTGCAACATGACCGCCTGGCACGTTCAGAGCTCGCCTAGCAATTCGGCCCCCGTCCTAGTCCCAGTCAAGCGACAAAATCTATGTCGCGCGTACATAATTACGCACTAAAAATACCATGGACACAGGCGGGGGCACAATCAGGGCACGTCCCGCAATACGGCTTAACTGCCCTAGAGGCTGTATACCTTTATCATTTTTTCTCTTTCAGGACCTAACTCTCTGGAAGCCCTTTCCGGCAGTATGATTGCCGGACACATTACCGGAAGGAACAACCAAGGCGGCAAGAAGCTAAGATGTACACGGGAACCCCCGAGTGGTCTCTAATAATAATTGATATACCCGCTTTCTACTATCCATACACAGCTTGCCTTTGGATAGGACATTTCGAATAGTCCTACTTTCTGCTCATTGCACTACTTGTACCAGTACGCTTTGACGTATTATTTAAATAACAATGCATAGCATTAGTCTATTATTGCATTATTCATCCCCTTTTTTCTTATATGTCCATTTACGACAATCCGCACCCGTACATTCGGGTACGGTCAGTACGCCAGGGGCTTTCCTTTACCCCATAATATGGCGCGAGAAGTCTGAACACTTTCGACAGTGCGGCACCCCGAACTTATAGCATTATATGCATCAGCTCCAAATCATGTCTTGGGTCAATAGTTGGGTTTGACCAGCTCCCATGATTTGGTACCTTAAGTTCCGCTATATCGGCTAAGGTAGCGGTGGGAGAACTACTGCGATTGTGTCCCGGTTCTTCTGGACGAGCACCTCAGTAGAGAAAGCCGAAAACTGACTGTCATGATAAGGCGAGAGACTGGTCGCTGTTTGAGAGGCCTCAAGTCCTTAAAGACTTTTTCTGCTTCGGGCGAGGAGTCGGCCTTGCCCAGCTTAGGCATGTATAGCGCCCCAAATTCGGCCTTCCGAATACTAGGGGCTTCGCCAAAATTTAAAATTGTAGACTTCTATGGCTAAGTGAGAGTGATAAAGCCTTATAGACCGATTGCCTAGTTCGTTGCGCTGAACACCTCCCTTGAAGGACCCAAAATTGGGGTAAAGACTGCTCAGGTTTATCCCGGACACCCCAGTACTAGTTACATGGGGGCAGAAGCCGGCGACTGGCCAACTCTCAGATTTTATAAACGGCCGCACAGAAGGTAATATTTTAAATTGAAAAAAGCGTTGCACAGCGCAGATGAACTTGTTTCACATTACAGGATCACATGAGCATGTTCATTCAAAAATTACATCTCTGGCACATTCATCCGCCACAAGGCGGGAACCCTTCAGGACACTCTCATAATACATCTCGGGGCAGCGATGCTCCTTGCCCTCCGGCGGCCCCTCCTTCACCAGCTTCACGGCGTCCAGCTTCGCCCAGTGCACCTTTGCCCGAGCAAAAGCCCTACGCGCACCCTCGATGCAGACGAACCGCTTTATGACTTCAAGCCGTGGGCAGGCATCCACAAGCCGCCTCACCAGACCGAAGTAGCTGCCGGACAGGGGCTCACCGGGCCACATCCAGACTATAAGGCCCCTCATGGCCTGTTCGGCTGCCTTGTGAAGCTCGAACAGTTGCTTCAGCTGGTCGCTCAAGGGCATTGGGTGTTCGGTCCTAGTATACTGAGACCAGAACAACTTTTCCGTCGAGCTCCCCTCCTCAGCTCGGTAAAACTCCGCGGCATCCAGTACACTGCGGCGAAGATCTGTGAACGCTCCTGGAGAGCTCCAAACTCAGGTAAGGAAAAGGAAAGTTTCCTTCACATGCTTGCTTTGCATAATGAATGCCTTACCCGCTGCTATCTTCTTCACCGCATCAATCTCCTGGAGGGCCTTGTGGGCTTCAGCCTTGGCGCTTCGGGCGCTTTCGAGCGCCTTCTCAAGCTCGGCCTCTCGCGTCTTAGAGTCAAGCTCCAAGGACTCGTGTTTCTTGGCGAGAGCCTCGAGCTCTTGCTGCACCTCACCTACTCGGGCTTCTTGCTTTTCCCGCTCAAGGTGCTCCTTAGCCGCTTTGTTTTCGGCCTCAGACAACGCCTTCTTCAGGGTCGCCACCTCGGTCGTGGCCCCTGGCAAATTCATGATGATCCTATTATTTTACAATCAAACTTCTTTAAAAAAAAGCATAGACAAGGTATTGCTTACCTTTGCTCTCCTCGAGCTGCCTCTTGGTAAGGCCGAGCTCGTTCTCGGACCGCTCCAGGTCATGCTTCAGTGTAGAGACCTCCGCAGTACGTGCGGCAGTGGCCAGCAGTGAAGCCTGCACATACACATAGATATATTCTGATTAGACTCCTGAGTCATCATTTGATCCTCTATTCGACCTTTCTTCTCAAACGCCGAACAGAGCATCAGGGGCTACTATCTATGTGGTAATATTTTCTTATATTTTGATTGGTTACCTCAAAGCCTGTTAGGAGGCTGGCGCAAGCTTCGGTCAGTCCATTTTTGGCGGACTAAACTTTCTCGATCACCGCACTCATGATAGTGCGGTGCTCTTCGTTGATGGAAGCGCCGCGAAGCGCTTCCAGCAAGTTGTCCGGTGCCTCTGGATGGACAGAGGACACCGGCACGGGCGGCCGGCCCCCCTTAACGGGGGATTGCCTGCCGGAGTCTAGAACCATCGAAGGTTCTAGCGCAGCATTCGGCTGGGGGCCGAACTCGGATCCCGTGGGAGTTTTGCTCCCTTTGAGCCCAGGGTCTGGGAGGTCGCCTCGAGGCGCCCCCAGGACCACCTCCCCTCGGCTCGGTGCCTTTCGAGACAACACCTTAACGTTGTCCATAGGGCAAGGGGTGGAGGCAGTCGGAAGAGAACCGCTGTTCATATCCAACGAGTCCAATGAACCACTCGATGAAGATACGTCGAGATGAGCTCGGGACAGACTGCATAATCATGTTCGGCATGAGGAAAAGCAGTGCAATAAAATATACCATGAATTACTATGGTGTCCGGATACTTACGACTTCGCCAGGGGCTTGACCCTGGGTAGCCACTCGTCGCCGCTGTAGGCGGCCATCGTGGAGCAGTCCGGATGGAGGGTCCATCCCTTCTTGGACCCTTCAGCCTCCCCGGTTGGGTCGGCCTTCCTTTTCTTGTCTCCCCCGGCTGGGGGGGGAGAACTTTCCTCCTCCTCCTCCTCCTCCTCCTCCTCCTCCTTGTTTTCATGGGAGGAGTGCGCGTCGGAGTCATCGGACGATGAGTCCGATACAACCTTGCGCCAGAGACCCTTTCGGGTCCTCGTGGCCTTCTTCTTGGTCTTCTTCACCGGCACCTCGTAAGGTGCCGGAGCCAGCATCTCCATTAGGAGAGCATCTGCAGGATCTTCAGGTAGGGGGCTGAGCAATCGAGCTCCTCCGCTGTCTTTATCCAGTCCTGTTAATGACATGGAAGCTTAGATCCCACACATGATTTAACTAGGGCAAATAAATACCCTGTGAGATATCAAAACTTACCGGATTGGCATGGCGCTTTGCGCTGAGTCCGCAGTCCTTGGTGAGGGAAGGAGGTACCTCGGCACCCTTGAACAGCACCCTCCAGACATCCTTGTGCGTCGTTCCGTAGAGCTCTCGCAGTGTCTGGTGCTTGGCCGGGTCGAACCCCACAAATTGAATGCCCTTCGTTGACACGGGAGAATCCGGAGGAAGAGCATGACCTGGACCACGTTGACAAGCTTGATTTTCTTGCTCATCATGTTCCTGATGCAGGTCTAGAGTCCGGTCATCTCTACCGAAGAACCCCAGGACAGGCCCTTCTCTTTCCAGGAAGTGAGCCACGTGGGGATTCCGGATCAAAATTTGGGGGCCGCCGCCTAGTTGGTGTCGCGCGGCTCAGAGATATAGAACCACCCCGATTGCCACCCCTTTATGGTCTCCACATAGGAGCCTTCGAGCCAGGTGACGTTAGGCATTTTGCCCACCATGGCACCTTCGCACTCTGCTTGCTGGCCAACCACCACCTTCCGTTTGACATTGAAGGTCTTCAGCCACAGGCCGAAATGGGGCCTGATGCGGAGGAAGGCCTCGCACACGACGATAAACGTCGAGATGTTGAGGATGAAATTGGGGGCTAGATCGTGAAAATCCAGCCCGTAGTAGAACATGAGCCCGCGGACAAACGGGTGGAGAGGAAATCCTAGTCCGTGAACGAAGTGGGTAAGAAAAACTACCCTCTCATGGGGTTCGGGCGTAGGGATGATCTGCCCTGCATCTGGCAGTCGGTGCCGATATCCCCGCGAGATATCCGGCTTCCCGTAACTTTGTGATGTTCTCCTCTGTGACGGAGGAGACCATCAACTTGCCTCCCGCTCCGGACATGCTCGGAGTGGTTTGAGAAGAAACACGCGAACTTGGGCGCTGGAGCTTGTGTGTGTGAGAATGGGTAAGCAAGAAGGAAGAAGGCGTGGGTGAAAAGAGTGAATCTTTGTCCCTTTATAAGGGCGGAGGAGGCGATGCGCCTCCCCACTTGCCTGGTAAAATCGCTTATTCCCCAAGCGCCGTAATTGATGGCGCGGTTGGGTTACCCACGTCCGTATTGATGAGAATCCCGTAATAAGGGGAACACGATCTCTGCTTTCACAAGACGTGTCAAGAAGACCACCTTGCAATATGTGCGGTGTTGGTTGAGAAAAATGGTTCGAATAATGACCGGGCCATGGCGTGATGTCATGCTGTCAAAACGTGTCAACAGATTAGATTTGTGGAAATATTATTCTCTCTACGGTGGTATGTGGAAAATGATTCAAGAGTATAATCCGAGTATCGAGTATACTCCAGGCAAGGCCAATGTGATTGCTGACGCATTGAGCAGGAAGGCTTACTGCAACAGCCTGATTCTCAAACCTTATCAACCCGAGCTTTGTGAAGCTTTCCGCAAACTCAATCTGCAAGTTGTTCCTCAAGGTTTCCTCGCCAACCTTCAAGTCTCTGCTACCTTGGAAGACCAGATTCGCCAAGCTCAGCTTCTTGATGCTATGGTGAAAAAGGTGAAGATTGGGATTGCCAAGAGTCAACCCAAGTACAAGTGCTACCGCCTTGATGACAAGGATACTCTCTTCTTCGAGGATCGTATTGTTGTGCCCAAAGGTGACCTTCATAAAGTGATCATGAACGAAGCTCACAATTCTCTCCTCTCCATCCACCCTGGGAGCACGAAGATGTATCAGGACCTCAAGCAGGCTTATTGGTGGACTCGAATGAAGCGCGAGATTGCTCAATTCGTGAATGAGTGTGATGTCTGCAGAAGAGTGAAGGCAGAACACCAAAGGCCAGCTGGTCTCCTCCAACCTCTTGCCATTCCAGAATGGAAGTTTGACCACATTGAAATGGACTTCGTGACTGGGTTTCCAAAGTCCAAGCGTGGCAATGATGCTATATTCGTTGTCATCGACAAACTCACTAAAGTGGCTCATTTCCTGCCTATCAAAGAGTCAATCACTGCAGCTCAATTGGCGGAGCTCTATACCTCTCGAATTGTCTCTCTGCACGGTATTCCTCAAGTGATCTCTTCAGACCGTGGTAGCATCTTTACCTCCAAGTTTTGGGATTCTTTTCAGAAGGTCATGGGCACCAACATCCGCTTCAGCATAGCTTTCCATCCTCAAACTAGCGGTCAAGTCGAGCGTGTCAACCAGATTCTTGAAGATATGCTCAGGGCTTGTGTGATCTCCTTCGGCATGAACTGGGAGGATTGTCTTCCTTATGCTAAATTCTCCTACAACAACAGTTTTCAAGCAAGTTCGGGCAAGGCCCCATTTGAAATTCTGTATGGCAGGAAGTGTCGTACCCCTCTCAACTGGTCCGAAACCGGTGAACGTCAGCTTTTGGGTAATGACTTAATCACAGAGGCAGGGGAAATGTGCAAAGTCATTCGAGATAACCTCAAGGCAGCCCAATCCCGCCAGAAGAGCTACTATGATAGTAAGCACCGTGATTTGGCCTTCGAGATCGGAGATCATGTTTACCTCCGCGTCTCTCCTATGAAACTATGAAAGGTACTCGCCGCTTCAGTATCAAAGGGAAGCTTGCCCCTAGATACATGGGACCTTTCAAGATCGTCAACAAGAGAGGCGATCTCGCCTATCAACTCGAGCTTCCTTCAAACTTTGCAAATGTGCATGACGTGTTCCATGTCTCTCAGCTCCGAAAGTGCTTCAAGACTCCTGACCGCACCGTCAACTTCGAGGACATTGAGCTCCAGGAAGATCTCTCTTACCGTGAGCACCTCGTGGCTATTCTTGAAGAGACTGAACGCAAGACTCGCAACAAGTCAATCAAATTCCTCAAAGTCAAGTGGTCACACCATTCCGACCGTGAAGCTACCTGAGAACGTGAGGATCACCTCCGTTCTGAATACCCGGCGTTCTTTCAGTCCTAGATCTCGGGACGAGATCCTCTCGTAGTGGTGGAGTGTTGTAACACCCCGGATATGATTTTCCCAATATGTACTCCAACTCTTGCCGTTTCCGGCCTTAAGTTATTTTATTTTCTTAGGTTCGGGTTTTTGTCTCCGTGTGTTGTTGTCATTGTCATGCATCTCATATCATATCATCATGTGCATTGCATTTGCATATGTGTTCATCTCATGCATTCGAGCATTTTCCCCGTTGTCCGTTTTGCATTCCGGCGCTCCGTTCTCCTCCGGTGGTCATTTCTACCTTTCTTTCGTGTGTGGGGATTAAACATTTCCGGATTGGACCGAGACTTGCCGAGCGGCCTTGCTTTACTACCGGTAGACCGCCTGTCAAGTTCCGTACCATTTGGACTTCGTTTGATGCTCCAACGGTTAACCGAGGGACCAAAAAGGCCTCGTGTGTGTTGCAGCCCAACACCCCTCCATTTTGGCCCAAAACCCACCAAAACCTTCTCCATCATCTAGAGCGTTCGATCACGATCGCGTGGCCGAAAACCGCACCTCATTTGGACACTCCTAGCTCCTCCTATGCCTATATATAGAGCCCCTCATCCAAATCCCGGGTCTCTTCTCCCCCTAACACTAAAATTCCTCACGCCGCCACCGGACATGTCCGCCTCCGCGCCGGACACCACCCCGCGCCAATAGACGAGCGCCACATGGCGCCTCCTGCCCTCGCCGCCACCGAAGCCCGCCGGGCCCAAGGTCGGCCCTCTCCGCCCCGCGCCCGAGCCCCGCCTCGTCATCCGGTCGCCGTGTCGCCGTGGTCGCCATCGCCGCCCGGCGCCGCCTCCTCATTCCGGCGCCGCCCCGCCGCGCCGCTTCCGTCGTCCGACGCCGCCGCGCTCCCGCGACCGTGCCGCGTCGGCGCCGCCTCCTCCACGTCGGCGAGTCCCCGGGCCGGACCTCCCCTCCGGCCGCCGGCCGCAGCTACTCCGGCGAACTCCCCTACTGTTCTGACGACCTCGGTTCCCGTGCACGAACTGGATCTAGATTTGGATCTAAGCTTGACCTAATCTCGCCCGGAACCCCAACTTTTTGCATTTTTCTTCATGCTATAACTTTGCATCCGTAGATCCGTTTTGGGCATATAGCATATCAAAATGTTCGCCCCAGAGAGCACATCATTTCATCTCATTGCATCATTTTCATTTGAGTTCATTTTGATGCCCGAAATGTTGTTAGAAGAATGCTATTTGAGATAATTGTCAGATCTGCTGCTCCAAATAGATATTTGCCATTTTTGCCATGATTATTGTGTGCATGATATGCCCTGGAGCTCTACATGTGTTTTGTTATATGTTTTGCCATCTATCCAGAGGTGCAACCCATGTATTTTTTGTGATGTGTGTGGTTACTAGAACAAGCTTGCAAAGTGGAGCATTCGTTAATGCTGATTTCAGGGACTTAGCATTTCCACTAAGTCCTTGAGCTGTTTATCTCAATATGCCATATGTTCATGTTGTTCCCTAGTGATCCGTGCCTCTTTTGAGGATGATCAGTAAGGATGTTTTGTTAATCTTGTAGTGCTCTATCCATCCATGTCTTTGTTTTCAATTATGGAGCACCCTAGCTTGAGTCAATCGAGCTCTACTTTTGTCATTTCGTGAATCTGGGCAGATTGTCTACTTGTTAGCAATTTTGCCGAGGATGTTGTAGTTGATCCGTGCATGCTATGTTATTGTTCTTGCCATGCCTAGCTTGTATTTAGTGTATTCTTGATGGGTGTATGATTAGATTGTCATGACTTGCTCTGTAGTGAGTGCATCGAGCTCGTAAATATGCCTACTTGATATTTGTTTCAGCATGCTCCAGTTTTCACTAAGTCTGAGAACTGATTATGTTTTTGCCATGTTCACATGCTTGCAAATGTATTTTCTGATCCCTTTTGGCTCAAGGCCACTAAGGGACTTTTGTTAAGCTCTTTGAGTAGCTCCATGTCATGCTTTTCTTTGCCATGTTCAGGCCCTATAGCATATAGTTTTCATGCTCCAAAGTGTGCTATCTGATCTGAAATTCCAGACAAGTGTTAATTTCACAAAGTCAGAAATCTGTTTACCAAATGCATTTTTGCCATGCTTGTTTGAACCTGTTAATGTATGAATTGGCTGTAGCTCAGTGGTACTCTTTTGTTAAGCATCATGAATGGATCCCTGCCATGTATTTTGATTCCATGTTTGGGTGCTGTAGCATGTTCATATTGTTGCATCTAGTTGGCTACTTGCTATAAATCACAGAACGTGGTCATATTTGAATTGCTTGCCATTTCCAAACCGTAACTCCGATTCCGGCGTTCTTTATATCGTTTTTGAAGCGATTTCATCTCATCTTTCCAGTGGCACACTTGGATTTCCCGGTTGAGGCCAGGTTCATTCATCTCTTGTCAAATCTTGCATATGCATCCCGCATCGCATCCCGCATAGCATACCATGTTTGCATCATGTTGTTTGAGTTTGCACGTGGTTGATTGTGTCCTTGTTGCTTGTTTGTATTGTTTGGGTAGAGACGGGAGACGAGTTCGCTAACGAGGAGCCCGTTGAGTTTGCTTTCGAGGATCCAGTCAACTCTGACAACTTTGCAGGCAAGATGATCATACCCTCGAAATCACTACTATCTTTGCTTTGCTAGATGCTCGCTCTTTTGCTATGCCTATGCTACGATGCCTACCACTTGCTTATCATGCCTCCCAAATTGCCATGTTCAACCTCTAACCCACCATGTCCTAGCAAACCGTTGATTGGCTATGTTACCGCTTTGCTCAGCCCCTCTTATAGCGTTGCTAGTTGGAGGTGAAGATTGGAGACCGTTCCTTGTTGGAACATTATTTACTTGTTGAGATATCATTATATTGCCATGTTATCTTAATGAATCTATATACTTGGTAAAGGGTGGAAGGCTCGGCATCTCGCCTAGTGTTTTGTTCCATTCTTGCCGCCCTAGTTTCCGTCATATCGGTGTTATGTTCTCGGATTTTGCGTTCCTTACGCAGTTGGGTGATAATGGGAACCCCTTGATAGTTCACCTTGATTAAAGCTTTTCCAGCAATGCCCAACCTTGGTTTTACCATTTGCCACCTAGCCTCTTTTTCCCTTGGGTTTCCAGAGCCCGAGGGTCATCTTATTTTAAACCCCCCTGGGCCAGTGCTCCTCTGAGTGTTGGTCCACCTCGTCAGCCGCCGGTGGCCACCAGGGGCAACTCTGGGCTGGCCTACTGGAAGTTAAGACAATCGGAGTGTGCCCTGAGAACGAGATATGTGCAGCTCCTATCGGGATTTGTCGGCACATTCGGGCGGTGTTGTTGGATTTGTTTTAACTTGTCGAAGTGTCTTGTAGAACCGGGATACCGAGTCTGATCGGAATGTCTCGGGAGAAGGTCTATTCCTTTGTTGACCGTGAGAGCTTGTCATGGGCTAAGTTGGGACTCCCCTGCAGGGATTTGAACTTTTGAAAGTCGTGCCCACGGTTATAGGCAGATCGGAATTTGTTAATGTCCGGTTGTAGATTACTTGAACCTTAACTTAATTAAAATGAATCAATAGTGTGAGTTACCGTGATGGTTTCTTCTCGGCGGAGTCCGGGAAGTGAACACGGTGTTGGAGTAATGCTTGCTGCAGGTTGTTCTCTAGTTGTTCGTTCGCGCTTTGCCTTCTCTTCTCGCTCTCTTTTGTGAACAGGTTAGCCACCATATATGCTAGTCGCTTGCTGCAGCTCCACATATTTACCTTGCCTTACCTATAAGCTTAAATAGTCTTGATCGCGAGGGTGCAAGATTGCTGAGTCCTTGTGGCTCACAGATTACTCCCAAACCAGATGCAGGGCCTGATGACTCCGTTCCAGATGACGCACTTGAGCTCAAGCGGGAGTTCGACGAGGACTCATGCCGCTATTACGTGTCTTTCCTTGATGATCAGTAGTGGTGCCCAGTTGGGGTGATCGGGACCATGTCGCTTGTTGGGTTATCTTTCATTTTGGCGACGTAGTCGGGCCATGAGTGTTTGATTGTTGTAATGCTATTTATGTACTTTGATTGACGTGGCGAGTGTAAGCCAACTATGTATCTCCCCTTTTATTATCTATATTACATGGGATGTTGTGAAGATTGCCTAACTTGCGACATTGCTTTCAATGCGGTTATGCCTCTAAGTCGTGCCTCGACACATGGGAGCTATAGCCGCATCGAGGGTGTTACAAGTTGGTAATCAGAGCCTTCCCCGACCTTAGGAGCCCCCATTGCTTGATCGTTTTTAGCGGCCGAGTTGTGTCTAGAAAAATGTTTTGAGTCATTTAGGAATTATATATCGGAGAGTTTAGGAATTATTTTTACTCCCCAGTCTCCTCATCGCTCTGGTAAGGCATCCTGACGTAGAGTTTGACTCTTCTCTTCTCAAATTTCACTAAAAAAAATTTAGGATCACGCGGGTATCTTGGAATCGTTCCGATGGTTTTGTGACGAGAACATTGTTCTTGGTGCCTCCTGTCTTTAGGGGTTGTGGCAGTGTCCCGGGGAGTTGAGCTCCGAGGTGTTGTCGTCACAATTTTATCGTTGCAGTTCTGGAATACCTGAGTTTAGCACGCCGACATCGAAAATCTCTTTTATGCAGTTCGTTGGTGAGATAACCTCGACGCCACCCAGTACTGGGGCGGGAGTTCGGGAGTATCGCCATAACTTGTATAACGGATGCTTTTCGAAGGTTGAGGTAGATGGTTTCCGAAGTTTTTCTCGGTTATGTGTTGAAGGATGGATACAGCTGGATGTAGGATTTGCCAGATTTGGGTGAGATATTATGCTTCCCCTGTATCCCCAACACCTTATTGCATAACCGGAAAGGTCCGGGAGTTTCATAGGTGGGAATTCTTGTAGCTCTAGTTCTTCTTCCACAGATATTTGGTTTGAGATTGGGATTTCCTATTCGTTCTTGATTCGTACCTTATTGATTTATTCCTCTACCTAAATTCTAAGTGGCTTATCAATTTATGGATATGTGACCATTTCAAGTGGAATGCATTCGTTCTTATGTTCGGATGTGAAGACTTTATGTTGCAATTTCAACCCGTTTGGTTCAGCTTCATTTTGTCTATAAATGTGCTAATGGTTGTCACCCTCTTCAGGATGGCTCCCGCTAAGAGCACCAATCAGAATCAGAATCAAGATCCGCCACCACCTCCACCTCCTCCGGAGGCATGGCAAGCTGTGGTTGCCGCAACCAATGCAAACACACAGTTGATCATGCAAATTCTTCAAGAGCGCAATCAAGCAAACCAAGGCAACCAAGGCAACAATCAGAATCACTTTGCTACACTCAACCAGTTCCTTGCTAACGGGCCAAAGACTTTCAGCAATTGTGTTGAGGCAACTGATGCTGACGATTGGCTCGTGGATCTGTGCAAGCATTTCGAGTGCAGTAACGTCAGGCCTGAGGACTTTGTCAAGTTCGCATCCTTCCAACTCAAAGACCAAGCTGCAGAATGGTTCCAGCAGTACAAGGATTCCAGAGGAGGCCGTGTGATTACCTGGGATGAATTCCGTCAAGACTTCAAAGCTCATCATATTCCTCAAAGCATGGTTGAGAGCAAGCGTGAGAAATTCCGCAACCTGAAGCAAGGCTCTTTGTCTGTCTATGACTACAACAAGTTGTTTCAGAAGCTCGCCCGCTTTGCTAAGCAGGACGTCCCTGACGAGAAGAGCATGATATACCAGTTCAGGGGTGGTCTCAAAGAAGAAATTCAGCTAGCTCTTGTTCTCTTTGAGCCCTTGAGATACGATGAGTTCTACAACATGGCATTGAAGCAAGAGGCTGCTCAATTGAGGTGTGATGCTTCCAAGAAGCGAGTCAGAGACACTACTCCTTCTTCCTCTACTCAAGTGGCGAAGCAGCAGAAGTATTGGCTTCCTCCTCCTCCATTTCGTCGGCCGTATCAGAAGAGCAAAGGTGGCAGTGGATCTTCCCACCCACCCAACCCTGGCTTTCAGAACAAGACTTCGTCTCAAGCTCCAAGATCGAGTGCTCCGTATCACCGTCCGCTTTCAGAGGTCACGTGCAACAAGTGCCAACAGAAGGGTCACTATGCCAACAAATGCTTCAATCAGAGGCGTCTCCCTCCTCCTCCTCCTGTGAGATCCGCAAGTACAGCTATGGTCAAGCATAACACTAACTCCGCCAAGGTCAACTTGATGAATGCAGCTCAGGCAGAGGACTCGTCAGATGTCATCATGGGTAACCTTCCTATTAACGATGTTCCTGCGAAAGTTCTTTTTGGCACTGGTGCATCGCATTGTTTTATCTCGAGACCTTTTGCATCTAAGCATGGGTGGTTTTCTCAAGTTATGCATAAACCATTAGCAGTTGTCTCTTCGGGTAGATGTTTGCTCGCTAACTGCGAGGTTCCGGATATTTCTATTTCATTGGGTGATTTCAAGTTTCTGGCTTCTCCAATGATCCTTGGTAACTCGGATATTGATCTTATTCTCGGGATGGATTGGCTTTCTAAGCACAAGGCTTAGCTTGATTGTGCAGCCAGGCAGATTCAATTGACTCATTCATCTGAGGATGTAATTGTCTTTGCTGCTCGGGATAATACCATCCGTCTGTTTTCTCTCAATGAGAAGGGTGAACTGGATGCTATCTTGCAGATTCCAGTCATTTGCGAATATCAAGACGTCTTTCCAGAAGAGCTTCCAGGAATGCCTCCGAACCGGCCAGTTGAATTCGTCATCGATCTTGAGCCTGGTACGGAACCGGTTTGCAAGCGTCCTTACAAGCTCGGACCTGAAGAGTTGAAGGAGCTGAAGAAGCAACTTGATATTCAAGAGAGAATGGGTCTCATCCGACCTAGTTCTTCTCCGTGGGGTTGTGGTGTTCTTTTTGTGAAGAAGAAGGATGGAACGGACCGACTTTGCGTTGATTACCGTCCATTGAACAAGAAGACCATCAAGAACAAATACCCACTTCCCAACATCAACGAGCTGTTGGAACAACTCAAAGGTGCCTAAGTATTCTCCAAGCTTGATCTCCGTATGGGTTATCATCAGATTCGTATCCGTGAGAAAGATATTCCCAAGACGGCTTTCAGGACAAATTTTGGTTCATATGAATACACTGTCATGTCTTTTGGCCTCGTCAACGCTCCTCCGACTTTCTCTCACATGATGAATTTCATCTTCAACGCCTACACCAATGACTTCGTTTTGTTCTATCTCGACGACATTCTGGTCTTTTCGAAGAACAAGGAAGATCATGCCAAGCACTTGTGTTTGGAACTCGATAAGATCAGGGAACACAAGTTCTACGCCAAGTTCTCCAAGTGCGAATTTTGGCTCGATGAGGTTCTTTATCTTGGTCATATCATCTCTGCCAAGGGCATTGCGGTGAATCCTGAGAAGGTGTCTGCAATTGTGAATTGGGAACCACCTCAGAACGTGAAGCAACTCCGTAGCTTCCTCGGTCTCGCAAGCTACTGTCGAAGATTTGTTGAAAACTTTTCTAAGATCGCGAAGCCTCTCTCAAATCTTCTCCAGAAGCACGTCAAGTACGTTTGGTATCCAGAGTGTGACATTGCTTTCAACACTTTGAAAGAGAAATTGGTCACTGCTCCAGTTCTGACTCCGCCTGATGAATCCAAACCGTATGAGGTCTTTTGTGATGCCTCTCTCCAAGGTCTTGGTGCAGTGTTGATGCAAGAGAAGAAAGTTGTTGCTTATACCTCTCGCCAGTTGAAGCCTAATGAGAAGAACTACCACACTCATGATCTCGAGTTGGCGGCAGTTGTGCATGCTCTTTTGACTTGGAGACATCTTCTATTGGGAAGAAAAGTGGACATTTTCACTGATCACAAGAGTCTCAAGTACATCTTCACCCAGCCTAATCTCAACTTCAGGCAAACTCGATGGGTCGAAATGATTCAGGAATATAATCCGAGTATCGAGTATACTCCAGGCAAGGCCAATGTGATTGCTGACGCATTGAGCAGGAAGGCTTACTGCAACAGCCTGATTCTCAAGCCTTATCAACCCGAGCTTTGTGAAGCTTTCCGCAAACTCAATCTGCGAGTTGTTCCTCAAGGTTTCCTCGCCAACCTTCAAGTCTCTGCTACCTTGGAAGACCAGATTCGCCAAGCTCAGCTTCTTGATGCTATGGTGAAAAAGGTGAAGATTGGGATTGCCAAGAGTCAACCCAAGTACAAGTGCTACCGCCTTGATGACAAGGATACTCTCTTCTTCGAGGATCGTATTGTTGTGCCCAAAGGTGACCTTTGTAAAGTGATCATGAACGAGGCTCACAATTCTCTCCTCTCCATCCACCCTGGGAGCATGAAGATGTATCAGGACCTCAAGCAGGCTTATTGGTGGACTCGAATGAAGCGCGAGATTGCTCAATTCGTGAATGAGTGTGATGTCTGCAGAAGAGTGAAGGCAGAACACCAAAGGCCAGCTGGTGTCCTCCAACCTCTTGCCATTCCAGAATGGAAGTTTGACCACATTGAAATGGACTTCGTGACTGGGTTTCCAAAGTCCAAGCGTGGCAATGATGCTATATTCGTTGTCATCGGCAAACTCACTAAAGTGGCTCATTTCCTGCCTATCAAAGAGTCAATCACTGTAGCTCAATTGGCAGAGCTCTATACCTCTTGAATTGTCTCTTTGCACGGTATTCCTCAAGTGATCTCTTCAGACCGTGGTAGCATCTTTACCTCCAAGTTTTGGGATTCTTTTCAGAAGGTCATGGGCACCAACATCCGCTTCAGCATAGCTTTCCATCCTCAAACTAGCGGTCAAGTCGAGCGTGTCAACCAGATTCTTGAAGATATGCTCAGGGCTTGTGTGATCTCCTTCGGCATGAACTGGGAGGATTGTCTTCCTTATGCTGAATTCTCCTACAACAACAGTTTTCAAGCAAGTTCGGGCAAGGCCCCATTTGAAATTCTATATGGCAGGAAGTGCCGTATCCCTCTCAACTGGTCCGAAACCGGTGAACGTCAGCTCTTGGGTAATGACTTAATCACAGAGGCAGAGGAAATGTGCAAAGTCATTCAAGATAACCTCAAAGCAGCCCAATCCCGCCAGAAGAGCTACTATGATAGTAAGCACCGTGATTTGGCCTTCGAGATCGGAGATCATGTTTACCTCCGCGTCTCTCCTATGAAAGGTACTCGCCGCTTCGGTATCAAAGGGAAGCTTGCCCCTAGATACGTGGGACCCTTCAAGTTCATCAGCAAGAGAGGTGATCTCGCCTATCAACTCGAGCTTCCTTCAAACTTTGCAAATGTGCATGACGTGTCCCATGTCTCTCAGCTCCGAAAGTGCTTCAAGACTCCTGACCGCACCGTCAACTTCAAGGACATTGAGCTCCAAGAAGATCTCTCTTACCGTGAGCACCCCATGGCTATTCTTGAAGAGACTGAACGCAAGACTCGCAACAAGTCAATCAAATTCCTCAAAGTCAAGTGGTCACACCATTCCGACCATGAAGCTACCTAGGAACGCGAGGATCACCTCTGTTCTGAATACCCGGCGTTCTTTCGGTCCTAGATCTCGGGACGAGATCCTCTCGTAGTGGTGGAGTGTTGTAACACCCCGGATATGATTTTCCCAATATGTACTCCAACTCTTGCCGTTTCCGGCCTTAAGTTATTTTATTTTCTCAGGTTCGGATTTTTGTCTCCGTGTGTTGTTGTCATTGTCATGCATCTCATATCATATCATCATGTGCATTGCATTTGCATACGTGTTCATCTCATACATTCGAGCATTTTCCCCGTTGTCCGTTTTGCATTCCGGCGCTCCGTTCTCCTCCGGTGGTCATTTCTACCTTTCTTTCGTGTGTGGGGATTAAACATTTCCGGATTGGACCGAGACTTGCCAAGCGGCCTTGGTTTACTACCGGTAGACCGCCTGTCAAGTTTCGTACCATTTGGACTTCGTTTGATGCTCCAACGGTTAACCGAGGGACCGGAAAGGCCTCATGTGTGTTGCAGCCCAACACCCCTCCATTTTGGCCCAAAACCCACCAAAACCTTCTCCATCATCTAGAGCGTTCGATCACGATCGCGTGGCCGAAAATCGCACCTCATTTGGACACTCCTAGCTCCTCCTATGCCTATATATAGACCCCCTCATCCAAATCCCGGGTCTCTTCTCCCCCTAACCCTAAAATTCCTCGCGCCGCCGCCGGACATGTCCGCCTCCGCGCCGGACACCACCCCGCACCAATAGACGAGCGCCACGTGGCGGCTCCTGCCCTCGCTGCCACCGAAGCCCGTCGGGCCCAACGCCGGCCCTCTCCGCCCCACGCCCGGGCCCCGCCTCGTCGTCCGGTCGCCGCGCCGCCGTGGTCGCCATCGCCGCCCGGCGCCGCCTCCTCGTTCCGGCGCCGCCCCGCCGCGCCGCTTTCGCCGTCCGATGCCGCCGCGCTCCCGCGATCGTGCCGCGCCGGCGCCGCCTCCTCCACGTCGGCGAGTCCCCGGGCCGGACCTCCCCTCCGGCCGCCGTCCGCAGCTACTCCGGCGAACTCCCCTACTGTTCCGGCAACCTCGGTTCCCGTGCATGAACTGGATCTAGATCTGGATCTGAGGTTGACCTAATCTCGCCCGAAACCCTAACTTTTTGCGTTTTTCTTCATGCTATAACTCCACATCCGTAGATCCATTTTGGCATATAGCATATCAAAATGTTCGCCTCAGAGAGCACATCATTTCATCTCATTGCATCATTTTCATTTGAGTTCATTTTGATGCCCGAAATGCTGTTAGAAGAATGCTATTTGAGATAATTGTCAGATCTGCTGCTCCAAATAGATATTTGCCATTTTTGCCATGATTATTGTGTGCATGATATGCCCTGGAGCTCTACATGTGTTTTGTTATATGTTTTGCCATCTATCCAGAGGTGCAACCCATGTATTTTTTGTGATATGTGTGGTTACTAGAACAAGCTTGCAAAGTGGAGCATTCGTTAATGCTGATTTCACGGACTTAGCATTTCCACTAAGTCCTTGAGCTGTTTATCTCAATATGCCATATGTTCATGTTGTTCCCTAGTGATCCGTGCCTCTTTTGAGGATGATCAGTAAGGATGTTTTGTTAATCTTGTAGTGCTCTATCCATCCATGTCTTTGTTTGCAACTATGGAGCACCCTAGCTTGAGTCAATCGAGCTCTACTTTTGTCATTTCGTGAATCTGGGCAGATTGTCTACTTGTTAGCAATTTTGCCGAGGATGTTGTAGTTGATCCGTGCATGCTATGTTATTGTTCTTGCCATGCCTAGCTTGTATTTAGTGTATTCTTGATGGGTGTATGCTTAGATTGTCATGACTTGCTCTGTACTGAGTGCATCGAGCTTGTAAACATGCCTACTTGATATCTGTTTCAGCATGCTCTAGTTTTCACTAAGTCTGAGAACTGATTATGTTTTTGCCATGTTCACATGCTTGCAAATGTATTTTCTGATCCCTTTTGGCTCAAGGCCACTAAGGGACTTTTGTTAAGCTCTTTGAGTAGCTCCACGCCATGCTTTACTTTGCCATGTTCAGGCCCTGTAGCATATAGTTTTCATGCTCCAAAGTGTGCTATCTGATCTGAAATTCCAGACAAGTGTTAATTTCACAAAGTCTGAAATTTGTTTACCAAATGCATTTTTGCCATGCCTGTTTGAACCTGTTAATGGATGAATTGGTTGTAGCTCAGTGCTACTCTTTTGTTAAGCATCATGAATAGATCCCTGCCATGTATTTTGATTCCATGTTTGGGTGTTGTACCATGTTCATATTGTTGCATCTAGTTGGCTACTTGCTGTAAATCACAGAACGTGGTCATATTTGAATTGCTTGCCATTTCCAGACCGTAACTCTGATTCCGGAGTTCTTTATATCATTTTCAAGCGATTTCATCTCATCTTTCCAGTGGCACACTGAAGGAAATATGCCCTAGAGGCAATAATAAAGTTATTATTTATTTCCTTATATCATGATAAATGTTTATTATTCATGCTAGAATTGTATTAACCGGAAACATAATACTTGTGTGAATACATAGACAAACAAAGTGTCACTAGTATGCCTCTACTTGACTAGATCATTAATCGAAGATGGTTATGTTTCCTAACCATATACAAAAGAGTTGTTATTTCATTAACGGGATCAAATCATTAGGAGAATGATGTGATTGACATGACCCATTCCATTAGCTTAGCACCCGATCATTTAGTATGTTGCTATTGCTTTCTTCATGACTTATACATGTTCCTATGACTATGAGATTATGCAACTCCCGTTTACCAGAGGAACACTTTGTGTGCTACCAAACGTCACAACGTAACTGGGTGATTATAAAGGAGCTCTACAGGTGTCTCCAAAGGTACATGTTGGGTTGGCGTATTTCGAGATTAGGATTTGTCACTCCGATTGTCGGAGAGGTATCTCTGGGCCCTCTCGGTAATGCACATCACTTAAGCCTTGCAAGCACTGCAACCAATGAGTTAGTTGTGGGATGATGTATCACAGAACGAGTAAAGAGACTTGTCGGTAACGAGATTGAACTAGGTATTTGGAATATCGACGATCGAGTCTCGGGCAAGTAACATACCGATGACAAAGGGAACAACGTATGTTGTTATGCGGTCTGACCGATAAAGATCTTCATAGAATATGTAGGAGCCAATATGAGCATCCAGGTTCCGCTATTGGTTATTGACCAGAGACATGTCTCGGTCATGTCTACATTGTTCTCGAACCCGTAGGGTCCTCATGCTTAAGGTTATGATGACAGTTATATTATGAGTTTATACATTTTGATGTACCAAAGTTTGTTCGGAGTCCCGGATGTGATCACGGACATGACGAGGAGTCTCGAAATGGTCGAGACATAAAGATTGATATATTGGAAGCCTATGTTTGGATGCTGGAAGTGTTCCGGGTGAAATCGGGATTTTACCGGAGTACCGGGAGGTTACCGGAACCCCCCGGGAGCTAAATGGGCCATGATGGGCCTTAGTGGAAAAGAGAAGAGGCAGCCCTACATGGGTCGCGCGCCCCTCCCCTCCCTTGGTCCGAATAGGACAAGGAGAGGGGGCCGGCCCCTCTCTCTCTTTTCCCCCCTCCGCGAATCCTATTCCAACTAGGATTGCGGGGATCCTACTCCCAGAGGGAGTAGGACTCTCCTGGCGCGCCCTCCTTGGCCGGCCGCCTCCCCCCCCCTTTACTCCTATATATACGGAGGCAGGGGCACCCCAGAGACACACAAGTTGATCCACGTGATCTATTCCTTAGTCGTGTGCGGCGCCCCCAGCCACCATAGTCCTCGATAATATTGTAGCGGTGCTTAGGCGAAGCCCTGCAGCAGTAGTACGTCAAGATCGTCACCACGCCATCGTGCTGACAAAACTCTTCCCTGACACTTTGCTGGATCGGAGTCCGGGGATCGTCATTGAGCTGAACGTGTGCTAGAACTCGGAGGTGCCGTAGTTTCGGTGCTTGATCGGTCGGATCGTGGAGACGTACGACTACATCAACCAAACGCTTTCGTTGTCGATCTACTAGGTATGTAGATCATACTCCCCCTCTCGTTGCTATGCATCACCATGATCTTGCGTGTGCGTAGGAATTTTTTTGAAATTACTACGAAACCCAACAGTGGCATCCGAGCCTAGGTTTTATATGTTGATGTTATATGCACGAGTAGAACACAAGCGAGTTGTGGGCGATATAAGTCATACTGCTTACCAGCATGTCATACTTTGGTTCGGTGGTATTGTTGGACGAAGCGGCCTGGACCGACATTACGCGTACGCTTACGCGAGACTGGTTCTCCCGACGTGCTTTGCACATAGGTGGCTTGCGGGTGACAGTTTCTCCAACTTTAGTTGAACCGAGTGTGGCTACGCCCGGTCCCTGCGAAGGTTAAAACAGCACCAACTTGACAAACTATCATTGTGGTTTTGATGCGTAGGTAAGATTGGTTCTTGCTTAAGCCCGTAGCAGCCACGTAAAACTTGCAACAACAAAGTAGAGGACGTCTAACTTGTTTTTGCAGGGCATGTTGTGATGTGATATGGTCAAGACACGATGCTAAATTTTATTGTATGAGATGATCATGTTTTGTAACCGAGTTATCGGCAACTGGCAGGAGCCATATGGTTGTCGCTTTATTGTATGCAATGCAATCGCGCTGTAATGCTTTACTTCATCACTAAGCGGTAGCAATAGTCGTGGAAGCATAAGATTGGCGAGACGACAACGATGCTATGATGGAGATCAAGGTGTCGCGCCGGTGACGATGGTGATCATGACGGTGCTTCGAAGATGGAGATCACAAGCACAAGATGATGGTGGCCATATCATATCACTTATATTGATTGCATGTGATGTTTATCTTTTATGCATCTTATCTTGCTTTGATTGACGGTAGCATTATAAGATGATCTCTCACTAATTATCAAGAAGTGTTCTCCCTGAGTATGCACCGTTGCGAAAGTTCTTCGTGCTGAGACACCACGTGATGATCGGGTGTGATAGGCTCTACGTTCAAATACAACGGGTGCAAAACAGTTGCACACGCGGAATACTCAGGTTATACTTGACGAGCCAAGCATATACAGATATGGCCTCGGAACACGGAGACCGAAAGGTCGAGCGTGAATCATATAGTAGATATGATCAACATAGTGATGTTCACCAATGAAACTACTCCATCTCATGTGATGATCGCACATGGTTTAGTTGATTTGGATCACGTGATCACTTAGAGGATTAGAGGGATGTCTATCTAAGTGGGAGTTCTTAAGTAATATGATTAAATTGAACTTAAATTTATCATGAACTTAGTCCTGGTAGTATTTTGCAAATCATGTTGTAGATCAATAGCTCGCGTTGTTGCTTCCCTGTGTTTATTTTGATATGTTCCGAGAGAAAATTGTGTTGAAAAATGTTAGTAGCGAAGATGCGGATTGGATCCGTGATCTGAGGTTTATCCTCATTACTGCACAGAAGAATTACGTCCTTGATGCACCGCTAGGTGACAGACCTAATGCAGGAGCAGACACAGATGTTATGAATGTTTGGCTAGCTCAATATGATGACTACTTGATAGTTTAGTGCACCATGCTTAATGGCTTAGAATCGGGACTTCAAAGACGTTTTGAACGTCATGGAGCATATGAGATGTTCCAGGAGTTGAAGTTAATATTTCAAGCAAATACCTAAGTTGAGAAATATGAAGTCTCCAACAAGTTATATAACTAAAAGATGGAGGAGAATCGCTCAACTAGTGAGCATGTGCCCAGATTGTCTGAGTACTACAATCGCTTGAATCAAGTGGGAGTTAATCTTCCAGATAAGATAGTGGTTGACAGAATTCTCTAGTCACCATCACCAAGTTAGTAGAACTTCGTGATGAACTATGATATGCAAGGGATAACGGAAACGATTCCCAAGCTCTTCGTAATGCGGAAATTGATGAAGGTAGAAATCGAGAAAAACATCAAGTGTCGATGGTAGACAAGACCACTAGTTTCAAGAAAAGGGCAGAGGGAAGAAGGGGAACTTCAAAAAGAACAGCAAGCAAGTTGCTGCTCAAGTGAAGAAGCCCAAGTCTGATCCTAAGCCTGAGACTAAGTGCTTCTACTGCAAAGGGACTGGTCACTGGAAGCGGAACTACCCCAAGTGATTGGCAGATAAGAAGGATGGCAAAGTGAACATAAGTATATTTGATATACATGTTATTGATGTGTACTTTGCTAGTGTTTATAGCAACCCCTCAGTATTTGATACTAGTTCAGTTGCTAAGATTAGTAACTCGAAACGGGAGTTGCAGAATAAACAGAGACTAGTTAAGGGTGAAGTGACGATGTGTGTTGGAAGTGGTTCCAAGATTGATACAATCATCATCGCACACTCCCTATACTTTCGGGATTAGTGTTGAACCTGAATAAGTGTTATTTGGTGTTTGCGTTGAGCATGAATATGATTTGATCATGTTTATTGTAATACGGTTATTCATTTAAGTAAGAGAATAAATTGATGTTCTGTTTACATGAATAAAACCTTATATGGTTACACACCCAATGAAAATAGTTCGTTGGATCTCGATCGTAGTGATACACATAATCATAATATTGAAACCAAAAGATGCAAAGTTAATAATGATAGTGCAACTTATTTGTGGCACTGCCGTTTAGGTCATATTGGTGTAAAGCGCATGAAGAAACTCCATGCTAATGGGTTTTTGGAATCACTTGATTATGAATCAGTTGATGCTTGTGAACCATGCCTCATGGGCAAGATGACTAAGACTCCGTTCTTCGGAACAATGGAGCGAGCAACAGATTTGTTGGAAATCATACATACTGATGTATGTGGTCCGATGAATATTGAGGCTCGCGACAGGTATCATTATTTTCTGATCTTCACAGATGATTTGAGCAGATATGAGTATATCTACTTGATGAAACATAAGTCTGAAACATTTGAAAAGTTCAAAGAATTTCAGAGTGAAGTGAAAAATCATCGTAACAAGAAAATAAAGTTTCTATGATCTGATCATAGAGAAGAGTATTTGAGTTACGAGTTTGGCTTTCAGTTAAAAACAATGTGAAGTAGTTTCACTACTCACGCCACCTGGAACACCACAATGTAATGGTGTGTCCGAATGTCATAACCGTACTTTATTAGATATGGTGCGATCTATGATGTCTCTTACTGATCTACCACTATCGTTTTGGGGTTATGCATTAGAGACAGCTGCATTCACGTTAAATAGGGCACCATCTAAATCCGTTGAGACGACACCATATGAACTATGGTTTGGCAAGAAACCTAAGCTGTTGTTTCTTAAAGTTTGAGGTTGCAATGCTTATGTGAAAAAGTTTCAACCTGATAAGCTCAAACCCAAATTGGAGAAATGTGTCTTCATAGGATATCCAAAGGAAACTATTGGATACACCTTCTATCACAGATCCGAAGGCAAGACTTTTGTTGCTAAATTCGGAAACTTTCTAGAGAAGGAGTTTCTCTCGAAAGAAGTGAGTGGGAGGAAAGTAGAAAACTTGATAAGGTAATTGTACCTTCTCCCTTATTGGAAAGTAGTTCATCACAGAAATCTGTTCTTGTGACTACTACACCAATTAGTGAGGAAGATAATGATGATGATCATGTAACTTCAGATCAAGTTACTACCGAATCTCGTAGGTAAACCAGAGTAAGATCCACACCAGAGTGGTACGGTAATCCTGTTCTGGAAGTCATGTTACTAGACCATGACGAACTTGCGAACTATGAGGAAGCGATGATGAGCCCATATTCCGCGAAATGGTTTGAGGCCATGAAATCTGAGATATGATCCATGTATGAGAACAAAGTATGGACTTTGATGGATTTGCCCGATGATCGGCAAGCCATAAAAATAAATGGATCTTCAAGAGGAAGACGGACGCTGATAGTAGTGTTATTATCTACAAAGCTAGAATTGTCACAAAAGGTTTTTCGACAAGTTCAAGGTGTTGACTACGATGAGAGATTCTCACTCGTATCTATGCTTAAGTCTCTCCGAATCATGTTAGCAATTGCCGCATTTTATGAAATCTGGCAAATGGATAAACAAAACTGAATTCCTTAATGGATTTATTGAAGAAGAGTTGTATACGATGCAACTAGAAGGTTTTGTCAATCCGAAAGGTACTAAAAAATGTGCAAGCTCCAGCGATCCATCTGTGAACTGGTGCAAGCATCTCGGAGTTGGAATATACGCTTTGATGAGTTGATCAAAGCATATAGTTTTATACAGACTTGCGATGAAGCCTGTATTTGCTAGAAAGTGAGTGGGAGCACTACGGCATTTCTGATAAGTATATGTGAATGACATATTGTTGATCGGAAATAATGTAGAATTATTCTGTAAAGCATAAAGGAGTGTTTGAAAGGAGTTTTTCAAATAAAGACTTCGGTGAAGCTGCTTACATATTGAGCTTCAAGATCTACAGAGATAGATCAAGACGCTTGATAAGTTTTTCCAATGAGTACATACCTTGACAAGATTTTGAAGTAATTCAAAATGGAGCAGTCAAAGAAAGAGTTCTTCCCTGTATTACAATGTGTGAAGTTGAGTAAGACTCAAAGCCCGACCACGGCAAAAGATAGAAAGAGAATGAAAGTCATTCCCTATGCCTTGGCCATAGGTTCTATAAAGTATGTCATGTTGTGTACCAGATCTATTGTATACCCTGCACTGATTTGGCAAGGGAGTACAATAGTGATCTAGGAGTAGATCACTGGACAGCGGTCAGAATTATCCTTAGTGAAATAAGGATATGTTTCTCGATTATGGACGTGACAAAAAAAGGTTCGTCGTAAAGGGTTACGTCGATGCAAGTTTTTGACACTGATCTAGAAGACTCTAAGTCTCGGTCATAGATACATATTGAAAGTGGGAGCAATTAGCTAGAGTAGCTCCAAGCAGAGCATTTTTGACATAGAAATTTGCAAAATACATGCGGATCTGAATGTGGCAGACCCGTTGACTAAGATTCTCTCACAAGCAAAACATGATCACACCTTAGTACTCTTTGGGTGTTAATCACATAGCAATGTGAACTAGATTACTGAATCTAGTAAACCCTTTGGGTATTGGTCACATGGCGATGTGAACTATGGGTGTTAATCACATGATGATGTGAACTATCAAAGTTAATCACATGGTGATGTGATCTAGATTATTGACTCTAGTGCAAGTGGGAGACTGAAGGAAATATGCCCTAGAGGCAATAATAAAGTTATTATTTATTTCCTTATATCATGATAAATGTTTATTATTCATGCTAGAATTGTATTAACCGGAAACATAATACTTGTGTGAATACATAGACAAACAAAGTGTCACTAGTATGCCTCTACTTGACTAGCTCGTTAATCGAAGATGGTTATGTTTCCTAACCATAAACAAAAGAGTTGTTATTTGATTAACGGGATCACATCATTAGGAGAATGATGTGATTGACATGACCCATTCCATTAGCTTAGCACCCGATCGTTTAGTATGTTGCTATTGCTTTCTTCATGACTTATACATGTTCCTATGACTATGAGATTATGCAACTCCCGTTTACCAAAGGAACACTTTGTGTGCTACCAAACGTCACAACGTAACTGGGTGATTATAAAGGAGCTCTACAGGTGTCTCCAAAGGTACATGTTGGGTTGGCGTATTTCGAGATTAGGATTTGTCACTCCGATTGTCGAAGAGGTATCTCAGGGCCCTCTCGGTAATGCACATCACTTAAGCCTTGCAAGCACTGCAACCAATGAGTTAGTTGCGGGATGATGTATCACAGAACGAGTAAAGAGACTTGTCGGTAACGAGATTGAAATAGGTACTTGGAATACCGACGATCGAGTCTCGGGCAAGTAACATACCGATGACAAAGGGAACAACGTATGTTGTTATGCGGTCTGACCGATAAAGATCTTCGTAGAATATGTAGGAGCCAATATGAGCATCCGGGTTCCGCTATTGGTTATTGACCAGAGACATGTCTCGGTCATGTCTACATTGTTCTCGAACCCGTAGGGTCCGCACGCTTAAGGTTACAATGACAGTTATATTATGAGTTTATACATTTTGATGTACCGAAGTTTGTTCGGAGTCCTGGATGTGATCACGGACATGACGAGGAGTCTCGAAATGGTCGAGACATAAAGATTGATATATTGGAAGCCTATGTTTGGATACTGGAAGTGTTCCGGGTGAAATTGGGATTTTACCGGAGTACCGGGAGGTTACCGGAACCCCCCGGGAGCTAAATGGGCCATGATGGGCCTTAGTGGAAAAGAGAAGAGGCAGCCCTACATGGGCCGCGCACCCCTCCCCTCCCTTGGTCCGAATAGGACAAGGAGAGGGGGCCGGCCCCTCTCTCTCTTTTCCCCCCTCCGTGAATCCTATTCCAACTAGGATTGGGGGGGAATCCTACTCCCAGAGGGAGTAGGACTCTCCTGGCGCGCCCTCCTTGGCCAGCCGCCTCCCCCCCCCTTTAGTCCTTTATATACGGAGGCAGGGGCACCCCAGAGACACACAAGTTGATCCACGTGATCTATTCCTTAGCTGTGTGCGGTGCCCCCAGCCACCATAGTCCTCGATAATATTGTAGCGGTGCTTAGGCGAAGCCCTGCAGCAGTAGTACGTCAAGATCGTCACCACGCCGTCGTGCTGACAAAACTCTTCCCCGACACTTTGCTGGATCGGAGTCCGGGGATCGTCATCGAGCTGAACGTGTGCTAGAACTCGGAGGTGCCGTAGTTTCGGTGCTTGATCGGTCGGATCGTGGAGACGTACGACTACATCAACCAAACGCTTCCGTTGTCGATCTACTAGGTATGTAGATCATACTCCCCCTCTCGTTGCTATGCATCACCATTATCTTGCGTGTGCGTAGGAATTTTTTTGAAATTACTATGAAACCCAACACACACTTGGATTTCCAAGTTGAGGCCAGGTTCATTCATCTCTTGTCAAATCTTGCATATGCATCCTGCATCGCATCCCGCATAGCATCCATGTTTGCATCATGTTGTTTGAGTTTGCACGTGGTTGATTGTGTCCTTGTTGCTTGTTTGTATTGTTTGGGTAGAGACGGGAGACGAGTTCGCTAACGAGGAGCCCGTTGAGTTTGCTTTCGAGGATCCAGTCAACTCTGACAACTTTGCAGGCAAGATGATCATACCCTCGAAATCACTACTATCTTTGCTTTGCTAGATGCTCGCTCTTTTGCTATGCCTATGCTACGATGCCTACCACTTGCTTATCATGCCTCCCAAATTTCCATGTTCAACCTCTAACCCACCATGTCCTAGCAAACC
The DNA here is from genome assembly GCF_002162155.2 of Triticum dicoccoides. Taxonomy (NCBI): domain Eukaryota; kingdom Viridiplantae; phylum Streptophyta; class Magnoliopsida; order Poales; family Poaceae; genus Triticum; species Triticum dicoccoides. The sequence goes on from NC_041380.1 coordinate 354,995,671, forward strand.
GTTGATTGGCTATGTTACCGCTTTGCTCAGGCCCTCTTATAGCGTTGCTAGTTGCAGGTGAAGATTGGAGACCGTTCCTTCTTGGAACATTATTTACTTGTTGAGATATCATTATATTGCCATGTTATCTTAATGAATCTATATACTTGGTAAAGGGTGGAAGGCTCGGCCTCTCGCCTAGTGTTTTGTTCCACTCTTGCCGCCCTAGTTTCCGTCATATCGGTGTTATGTTCCCGGATTTTGCGTTCCTTACACGGTTGGGTGATAATGGGAACCCCTTGATAGTTCACCTTGATTAAAGCTTTTCCAGCAATGCCCAACCTTGGTTTTACCATTTTCCACCTAGCCTCTTTTTCCCTTGGGTTTCCGGAGCCCGAGGGTCATCTTATTTTAAACCCCCCTGGGCCAGTGCTCCTCTGAGTGTTGGTCCACCTCGTCAGCCGCCGGTGGCCACCAGGGGCAACTCTGGGCTGGCCTACCGGAAGTTAAGACAATCCGAGTGTGCCCTGAGAACGAGATATGTGCAGCTCCTATCGGGATTTGTCGGCACATTCGGGCGGTGTTGCTGGATTTGTTTTAACTTGTCGAAGTGTCTTGTAGAACCGGGATACCGAGTCTGATCGGAATGTCTCGGGAGAAGGTCTATTCCTTTGTTGACCGTGAGAGCTTGTCATGGGCTAAGTTGGGACTCCCCTGCAGGGATTTGAACTTTCGAAAGTCGTGCCCACGGTTATGGGCAGATGGGAATTTGTTAATGTCCGGTTGTAGATTACTTGAACCTTAACTTAATTAAAATGAATCAATAGTGTGAGTTACCGTGATGGTCTCTTCTCGGCGGAGTCCGGGAAGTGAACATGGTGTTGGAGTAATGCTTGCCGCAGGTTGTTCTCTAGTTATTCGTTCGCGCTTTGCCTTCTCTTCTCGCTTTCTTTTGCGAACAGGTTAGCCACCATATATGCTAGTCGCTTGCTGCAGCTCCACATATTTACCTTGCCTTACCTATAAGCTTAAATAGTCTTGATCGCGAGGGTGCGAGATTGCTGAGTCCCTGTGGCTCACAGATTACTTCCAAACCAGATGCAGGGCCTGATGACTCTGTTCCAGATGACGCACTTGAGCTCAAGTGGGAGTTCGACGAGGACTCACACCGCTATTACGTGTCTTTCCCTGATGATCAGTAGTGGTGCCCAGTTGGGGTGATCGGGACCGTGTCGCTTGTTGGGTTATCTTTCATTTTGGCTACGTAGTCGGGCCATGAGTGTTTGATTGTGGTAATGCTATTTATGTACTTTGATTGATGTGGCGAGTGTAAGACAACTATGTATCTCCCCTTTTATTATCTATATTACATGGGATGTTGTGAAGATTGCCTAACTTGCGACATTGCTTTCAATGCGGTTATGCCTCTAAGTCGTGCCTCGACACGTGGGAGCTATAGCCGCATCGAGGGCGTTACAATAAACCGGAGGATTTAGTCCGTAGGACAACAGACAATCATACCATAGGCTAGCTTCTAGGGTTTAGCCTCTACGATCTCGTGGTAGATCAACTCTTGTAATACTCATATCATCAAGAACAATCAAGCAGGACGTAGGGTATTACCTCCATCAAGAGGGCCCGAACCTGGGTAAACATCGTGTCCCCTGCCTCCTGTTACCATACGCCTTAGACGCATAGTTCGGTACCCCCTACCCGAGATCCGCCGGTTTTGACACCGACAGATCTCTTGGAGATCTATTTGATGTAACTCTTTTTGCGGTGTGTTTGTTGGGATCCGATGAACTTTGAGTTTATGATCAGATCTATATCCATGAATATTATTTGAGTCTTCTTTCATATCTTATATGCATGATTATTTACAGCCTCGTATTTCTTCTTTGAATTTTTGGTTTAGTTAGGCCAACTAGATCGATTTTTCTTGCCATGGGAAGAGGTGCTTTGTGATGGGTTCAATCTTGCGGTGTTCTTTCCCAGTCACAGAAGGGGCCGCAAGACACGCATGTATCGTTGCTATTAAGCATAACAAGATGGGGGCTATTCCTACATGAGTAGATCTCGTCTACATCATGTCATCATTCTTATTGCATTACTCTATTTTTCATGAACTTAATACACTAGATGCATGCTGGATAGCGGTCGATGTGTGTAGTAATAGTAGTACATGCACGCAGGAGTCGATCTACTAATCTTGGACGTGATGTCTATATATTAATCATTGCCTTGGATATTGTCATAATTATTCGATCTTTTATTAATTGCCTAATAGTAATTTGTTTACCCACCATGTGCTATTTCTTGAGAGAACCCACTAATGAAATCTACGACCCGCTGCTACTTCTTGAGCTTGCATTGATTTTTCCCTTGAAGAGGAAAGGGTGATGCAGCATAGTAGAGACAAGTATTTCCCTCAGTTAAGAACCAAGGTATCAATCTAGTAGGAGAAACGCGCAAGTCCCCAATAGATGCACCTACACAAACAATCAAACACTTGCACCCAACGCGATAAAGGGGTTGTCAATCCGTTCACGGTCACTTGCAAAGGTGAGATCTGATAGAGATAGATAGAACTAAATAAGAGGTAAAATATTTTTGGGTTTTTGGTTTATAGACCTGAAAATAAAAGATTGCAAAATAGTAGATCGGAAACAAATATGATGGAAAATAGACCCGGGGGGCATAGGTTTCTCTATAGGCTTCTCTCTTGAAGGCAAATAATACGGTGGGTGAACAAATTACTGTCGAGCAATTGATAGTAAAGCACAAAGTTATGACAATATCCAAGGCATTGATTATGCATATAGGCATCACGTCTATGTCAAGTACACCGACTCCAGCCTACATCTACTACTATTACTCCACACATTGACCGCTATCCAGCATACATCTAGAGTATTAAGTTCATAAAAACGGAGTAATGCCTTAAGTAAGATGACATGATGTAGAGGAATAAACTCAAGCAATATGATGAAAACCCCATCTTTTTATCCTCGATGGCAAGAATTCAATACGTGTCTCGCTACCCCTACTTTGTCACTGGGTGAAATCACGCAAGATCGAACCCAATGCTAAGCACCTCTCCCATTGCAAGAAAAACCAATCTAGTTGGCCAAACCAAACCGATAATTCGAAGAGAAATACAAAGATATCAAATCATGCATATAAGATTTCATAGAAGATTCAAATAATATTCATAGATAAGATGATCATAAATCCACAATTCATCGAATCTCGACAAACACACCGCAAAAGAAGATTACATCGGATAGATCTCCAAGAACATCGAGAAGAACATGGTATTGAGAATCAAACAGAGAGAAGAAGCCATCTAGCTACTATCTATGGACCCGTAGGTCTGAGGTGAACTACTCACGCTTCATCGGAAGGGCAATAGAGTTGGTGTAGATGCCCTCCATGATCGAATCCCCCTCCGGCGGGATGACGGAAAAGGCCCCAAGATGGGATCTCACGGGAACAGAATGTTGCGGCGGTGGAAAAGTATTTTCATGGACTCCTCTAAGGGTTTCGGAATATATGTGAATATATAGGACGAAGAGGTAGGTCAGGGGATCCCCGAGGTGGCCACAAGGTAGCCCCCCTAGAGCGCACCCTCCACCCTTGCCGCCGCCTCGTGACTCTTCTGGATCGGACTCCAAGTCCTCCGGGTGTCTTCTGGTCCAAGAAAAATCATCGTGAAGTTTTATTCTGTATGGACTCCATTTGATATTCCTTTTTTGCGAAACTCAAAAACCAGGAAAAAACATTAAACTGGCACTGGGATCTATGTTAATAAGTTAGTCCCAAAAATAATATAAAATAGCATAATGATGCATATAAAACATCCAAAATAGATAATATAATAGCATGGAATAATCAAAAATTATAGATATGTTGGAGACGTATCACCCCCGGGTCTATTCTTTATCATATTTGCTTTGATATCTATTTTTATTTGCTTTTGTTTTCAGATCTATTATTCCAAAAACCCAAAAATACCTTGCTGCACTTCTTTATTATCTATTTGTTTCACGTTTTATGGATATATATTTATCCAATCTACCACAAATATTCTCCCGTCAACTTAACAATTTCTGGCGCCGTTAACTAGTAGGGATTGACAACCCCTCATACACGTCGGGTTGCAAGTATTTGTTCTTTGTGTGCAGGTACCGTTTACATGGTGTTGCTTGGTTCTCCTACTGGATTGATACCTTGGTTTCATAACTAAGGGAAATACCTACCGTAGCTATATTGCATCATCCCTTCCTCTTTGGGGAAATACCGACATAGTTTCCGCCAACATCAGGCACGAGGACTCAGATGAGCATGAGGAGTACTGATGAGCTGGCGCTTCAAAATCACCTTGGTCGTGTATAGTGCTCTTTGCCTTTTTGGTGTCTCGATACCAAAGGGGGAGAGAGCTTAGGGGTTTGCCGAGTCACAAGTGTGTCTTCTGTGTTTGTTGCTTTCATTCTCTCTTGAACTCTTTCTTTTGGTTTGCTTTATATTCGTGTGTGGAACCTTTAGTACCTATCATATGGTGTGAGACATATGCTACCCTATCTTTATCTTTATGACTATGTATTAGCTTGTGATATGTTATCTATCTTGTGCCCTATCTTTATGCTCACATGCTATGCACTTGCATCCTTGTTTTCGTTCTCATATTATTGTTGCAAGTATAGCCTGTCTATAAAATATAGGGGGGGCTGATCCTAGTGTGTGTGCTTTGCATTCCAAAAGCATACTCAAATAGTGCATACATCTAGGGGGAGCCCATCTATATTCTGTAGATGTTGGGATTGCATGTTATCTAATCATATCCTTGTGCAAATCCCGTGTTGTCATCAATCCACCAAAAGGGGGGAGATTGTTAGGGCATATTTCTCCCTTAGTGGTTTTGGTGATTGATGACAATACATTTGGGGACTAATTGTGTGCATTGAGCATTTCAGATAATCTATCTTATGGCATAAGACAATTTGAACCCCTCTGGGCATAGGACAATTTGAACCCCTCTGGGCATAAGACTAATTGTGTGCATAAGACAATTTCAGAAAATTTGAAGGCAATGTTTTCTTGCATTTCTTCTTTGGTGGACTTGAGTCATAGGATCACCATACTACTAAGAGGGGGTGATGTGAACTAGGGCCCGATCTTTCGATGAGAGAGAGATGACTATGATTTTGGGTGGGACTTGACCCTCACAATCCGGCTACCAACCGTACAGGGAGAACCATGCATGATTGATATCCACGGCAATCGCTAAACCAACTCCACAGTGTTATTGACCGAGCTAACGGCACGGTCGACCTATCCACAAAGGATTTTTCCGGCAAGCAAATCAAAGAACATGCAAGAAAATAATAGCCAATCAATCTCAAAATTGCGAATATGCTAGATGGAATAAATCTCACGAGATGGGGTTCCAATAGGATGTCTTAACGGTCGCACTAGCCGCTACGAGCAAAGACAAATAAAAGTAGCTAAAGCCGAACTTCTCTAAACAAAACCCGAGTATAAACCCTAACAAATGCTAACTATTTATTGAAGACCCTTTGTTGACGGTCGGTACTGCATGCTGTCGTGTCCAATGTGGACCCCTTCCAATTGATGTGATGGGCCAGTGTGTACTTCTGAAGCAGCCAAAAAGTCTAGGGACACATGGCCTATTCTGGTCCATGAAATCTAATCCTTCTTTGCTTCTCTTGCACTTGTTAGTTGTAGACGTAGCATGCATGATGGATTGCTCGGTTGAGCCTGTGCATGCAACTAACACGACTGCTTGTAGATTCAACACAGAATGATTTTCATCTTCTAACTCTCTATCACTTTCACCCCTGAGTACAAGAAAATTGACACATGAGTGTAACTTCATATTCTCGTTAGTTAAACTATAAGTACAAAGGAGCGACAGTACCTGATCATTTATTTTTCTCACACGCGCTCTAGTCATAGGTCCAGGTGCAACTATGTCAATGGTGTCTCGTGTAATATTTGTAGATGTATTTATGGTATCTATGTCCACCTCAGGGGGGTCCGCCTCGAAAAGGTTTGGGTGGAATCAACACGTACACTATCTGTATGCACCCTCGTTCTTTCCCGGCAATTGAGCTTGTCTCTCCTTTGTGTTTGGTTCTTATCAGAACAGTCTAAGCGGTAGTACCGCTCAACTCCATGATAGTACTGCTCCTACAATACTCCGTTGTGCAGTCTGGCTCCTACTTCTTCCTAATTTGTGGGTTCTATAAACAGGCTATAGTGGAGTGGCAGCTCACCGCAGCAGTACTGCTCCTGCGGTACCATGGGACTAACTGCCTCTCAACTACCACGGGTTTACTAGACGCTCATGGGCTAAGTGGAAGTACCGCTGCTGGCCATGGTAGTACCGCTCTAGCGGAACTACCGCTAGCTAGTACCGCGGGAGTACTGCTTATTTTCCTTGTTCTGAACATATCTGTTCCACGGGCGGTAGTAGAGCGGCAGTTCCCAATGGTAGTACCACCCAGGGCGGCACTACCGCTCTGCCTTCCTCTACTACCGCGGGTTTCAGCTACAGTTCAATACCAGGCGGTAGTACCGCTCCGGTGTTACTTCCGTCTCCTTGACATGCTCAGTCTGCTTATGCATGATCTATGGGAGCATAATGGTTGGATCCTTTCTTCCACTATATAAAGGAGTCATCTTTCTTCTAGTTGACTACCTCTTCCTCCCCCAAGCCCCATTGTTGCTCACAAGCTTATTCTTGCCCGATCTCTCTCCCTAGCCAATCAAACTTGTTGATTCTTTAGGGATTGCTTGAGAAGGCCTAGATCTACACTTCCACCAAGAGGAATTTGATTCCCCCACTAATCCCTTGCGGATCTTTTTACTCTTGGACGTTTGAGCAGCCTAGACGGTTGAGGTCACCTTGGAGCCACATTCCATTGTGGTGAAGCTTCATGGTGGTGTTGGGAGCCCCCAATTCGGTTGTGGAGAGAGCCTCGACCTTGCTTGTAAAGGTTCGGTTGCCGCCTTCAAGAGCACCACTAGTGGAATCACGACATCTCGCATTGTGTGAGGGCGCGAGGAGGATATGGTGGCCCTAGTGGCTTCTTGGGGAGCATTGTGCCTCCACACCGCTCCAGCGGAGACGTACTTCCTCTCAAAGGGAAGGAACTTCTGTAACACATCCTCGTCTTCACCGTCTCCACTTGTGGTTATCTCTTACCTTTACTTTGTGCAAGCTTTACTTGTGTTGTATCCTTGCTTGCTTCTGTTGCTTGTGTTGCTAGCATCATATATGTTGTTCACTTAGTTGCATATCTACTCGACCTACTTGTTGCTAACCCTAATTTGTTAAGAAAATTCAAAAATTGGTAGTTGCCTATTCACCCCCCTCTAGTCAACCATATCGATCCTTTCAGTGGGCATCATGGAATTGTTGATGGATAAGGGTTGATGATGATGGCGGTGACGTACTCCACCCTCCTGGGCTCCGAACGGACTCCAGATCAGCCCTCCCGATGAAGAACAGGAGGTGGCGGCGGCTCCGTATCGCAAAACCTGATGATTCCTTCTCTTTGATTTTTTTCTCCCCGAATAGGTATATATGGAGTTGGAGTTAGGGTTGCCGGAGGATACAACGGCCCACAAGCCCGGTGGAGCGCCCTGGGGGTAAGCGCGCCCCCTGAGCTTTTGGTTCCTGGGTGGCCCCCCTTTGGTAATTCTCTTTGCCAATATTTTTTATATATTCCAGAACTAATCTCCGTAAATTTCAGCCCAATGTGAGAACTTTTTTCCTTCACAAAAATAACACCATGGAAATTTTGCTGAAAACAACGTTAGTCCGGGTTAGTTCCATTCAAATCATATAAATTAGAGTCCAAAACAAGAGCAAAAGTGTTTGGAAAAGTAGATATGTATGGGATGTATGAGGGGCATGCGGGAAGTACTTTGCTTTGAGGGATAAGTAGACTTTCCCAATAAGCATGTGAATTCTTTATGACTAATGTGAGTCCATGGATTATGCGCACTCCTATCTTTTCGCCATTTGCTAGCCTCTTAGGTACGTGCATTTCCCTTTCTTACCTTGAGAGTCTGTGCAAACTTCACCGGTGCATCCAAACCCCGTGATATGATACGCTCTATCACACATAAGCCTCCTTATATCTTGCTCAAAACAACCATCATACCTACCTATCATCACATTTCCATAGCCATTCTGAGATATATTCCCATGCAACTTACACCATTCCGTTATTATGACATACACCTTCATTGTCATATTGCTTTGCATGATCATATAGCTGACATAGTAATCGTGGCTCAGCCATCATTCATCATTTTTTATACATGTTACGTTACATCATTACACTTCCTGGTACACTGCCAGAGGCATTCATATATAGTCATATTGTTCTAGTATCGAGTAGTAATATTGAGTTGTAAGTAAGTAAAAGTGTGGTGATCATCATTATTAGAGCATTGTCCCCGTGAGGAAAGGATGATGTGGACTATGATTACCACACAAGTCGGGATGAGGAACCAACCGAAAAAAGAGAGGCCAAAAAGAGCCCAACAAAAAAATGAGAGAAGGGGCAATGTTACTATCCTTTTCCACACTCTTGCTTCAAAGTAGCACCATGTTTTTCACATGGAGAGTCTCCTATGTTGTCACTTCCATATATTGTGGGAATTTTTCATTATATAACTTGGCTTGTATATTCCAATGATGGACTTTCTCAAATGCCCGAGGTCTTCATGAGCAAGCAAGTTGGATGCACACCCACTTAGTTTCCAGTTGAGCTTTCGTACACTTATATATCTTAGTGCACTTGTTGCATGCCAATCGCTACTCCTTGCATAGACATCAATTGATGGGCATCTCCATAGCCTATTGATAAGTCGCGTCGATGTGAGACTTTCTCCCTTTTTGACTCATCTTTATTGATCCCTATCACCACATTCTATTCCACCTACTGATATATGCATGGCTGATGCTCATGTATATATTGCGTGGGAGTTGAAAATGTGAAGCGCGTTAGAAGTACGATCCAATTGCTTAGTTTAATACCTTGGTGCTCATGATTTTTATTTTTGCAGTGAAGGCAGAGTTAATGCCATGTCAACATAATAAATGAGGGGGGATAACACTCATTAAGGATTGTATATTTTAAAAAGTAATGATTATGCTTCTTATATTCATGGATATTACTATGCTGATGTTATTACTTCATCGTTTCTCAATATTTATACCCTAAAAGAGATTAGATGATAGACATGTTAGGTAGGATTCCACATCAAAAATTCTATTTTTATCATTTACCTTCTCGAGGACGAGCATGGATTAACCTTGGGGATGTTGATATGTCTCCAACGTATCTATAATTTTTGATTGTTCCATGCTATTATAGTATCAATCTTGGATGTTTTATATGCAATTATATGCTATTCTATACCATTTTTGGGACTAACCTATTAGCCTAGTGCCAAGTGCCAGTTCCTATTTTTTTCCTATATTTTGTTTTCCACAAAATCAGTACCAAACGGAGTCCAAACGCTATGGAACTTTTTGATGATTTTTTTGGACATAAGAGACCCTAGAAGCTTCTAGAGCAAACAAGAGGATGTACGAGGAGACGGTAAGGCAACAGGGTGCGCCATGGGGGTGCTTTGATGCCTTTTGGCCCCTCGAGGCTCTGTCTGACCTAATTCCACTTCTATAAATTCTCAAATATTGGGAAACCAATAGAGAGCCACCCGAAACACTTTTTTCGTGGCCACAACTTTTGTTCTTCCGCGATCCCATCTGGAGGCCTTTTTGGTACTCCGTCGGAGGGGTAATCGATCATGGAGGGCTTCGGCACCATCCTTGCTGCCTTCCGATGATGCATGAGTAGTTCACCATAGACCTACCGGTCCATAGCTAGTATCTAGATGGCTTCTTCTCTCTTTTTGATCTTCAATACAATGTTCTCCTCGATGTTCTTGGAGTTATATCCGATGTAATCTTCTTTTGTGGTGTGTTTGTTGGGATCTGATGAATTGTGCGTTTATTATCTGAATATTTATGATAAGCAATGGAGTCTTTTCTGAACTTTATTATGCATGATTGTTATAGATTTGTATTTGTCTTCGATCTATCCGTTTGGTTTGGCCAACTAGATTGATTTATCTTCACTAGGAGAGGTGCTTTGTAATGGGTTCAATCTTGGAGTTTTCTATGTCCCAGTGACAGAAGGGGACAATACACGTATTTGTATTGTTGCCATTAAGGGAAAAATGATGGGTTTTATTCATATTGATTGGGTTTACTTCGTCTATATCATGTCATCTTGCTTAAGGTGTTAATCTGTTTTTCATGAACTTAATACCCTAGATGCATATTGGATAGCAGTCGATGGGTGGAGTAATATTAGTAGATGCAAGAAGGAGTCGGTCTACTTGTCTCGGATGTGATGCCTACATACATAATCATTGCCTTGAATATCGTCATAACTATGCGCTTTTCTATCAATTGACCAACAGTAATTTGTTCACCCACCATATGTTATGTGCTGGCAAGAGAAGCCTTTAGTGAAAACTATGGCCCTCGTGTCTACTTTTATCATATATAAAATCCAAAAATACCTTGCTGCAATTTTATTTCTTTTATTTTATTTTACAATTTACTTTATCTATATGTCACTATCAAAATTAATCCTTGCAAGTAACGAGTTCAAGGGGATTGACAACGCTCTTGCCCGCGTTGGGTGCAAGTATTTGTTTTTCTGTGTGTAGGTGTTGTTCACGAGGCTTTGTGTGATTCTCCTACTGGATTGATACCTTGGTTCTCACTGAGGGAAATACTTATCTCTACCGTGTTGCATCTCCTCTCTTCTTCGTGGAAAATCTCAACGCATCTCACAAGTAGCAGCTGGCTAGCTGGGCCGGGGTCAGCCTGCCCGGCTGGCCTGGCTTTTTATTTCCCCCTTCTGTTTTTCTATTTTTCTTTTTCTATTTAGTTAGTTATGATATATTTTGAATATTACTCTTGTTTCAAAAAAAACTTGCTCTAAATTCATTTATGAATATTTAAGACTATGTGGAGATTTTATTTAAGTATTTTGAAGAAATTATTCCTACAACTTTATTTCCTGCCTTGCTTAAATATTTCCTTTGAATATTTTTATTTACCAAAATTGTTTTATTCTAATTTCCAGCAATGAATTTGAAAAAACTTCACCGAATTTGAAAATTTCATGAATTTTGGGAAAAAGTTCATTGATTTTGAAAGAAAAAATCGAAGTTGAAAAAGTTCATCAATTTTGAAAAAAAAAGTTAATAGATTTGGAAAAAGTTCATCCATTTGAAAAAAATTATCTATTTGAAAAAAAGTTCATCAATTTTGAAAAAAACCCATTAATTCTAAAAAAACTCATCGGTTTTGAAAAAAAATCATTCGATTTGAAAAAATTCATCTATTTTGAAAAAAGTTCATCTATTTGAAAAATGTTCATTGATTTTGATTAAAGTTCATTCAATTTACCAAAAAAGAAAAGTATAAAACCAAACAAACCCATTCCGAATATAAAATATGAAAAAGAAAAAAAGAAAAAAATAGAAAAAAGAAAAAAGACTTAAGAAGAAAGGAATGAAGAACGGGCTGGTTAGTGCAGGGCACTAGTGACCAAGAGGTTGTCGGTTCTATTCTCACTAGACATGCGTGCATTTTTTTTGTTTTTAACAATAGAAAAAAGAAAGTTGGGTCGAGCCCGACTAGACACGCCTGTGAGTGCCCATTTGCAAACACAGTAGGAGCGGGCGCCTGAAGTGCCAAATAGGGTATGCCCTCCTAGAACCTTCCTGCATACTCCAGAGGACTTTTAGGGTTATCCAAAACTTTTCTAGTTTTTCTTCGTTTTCTTCCAAAACCTCCAGTTCTCTCATAAGCGCTTCCGGTTTTCTCTCAAAATGATTTCTGTTGACACTAAAACTTTTCTAGTGACATTCTCCAACACTCCTAACTCAGTTACTACTCAACAGATCAAATTCATCTTAAGTGTGTGACCCTGCAGGTTCGGTGAAATATAGACATGAACAAAACCTACTTTTCTTCAATGATCAACAGAGGAACCATTGACATCCATGTTGACCCATATACATACATGAATGATGTTCAAGTGAACCTTTAGTTAATCATATATTGTTCCCTTTGCTCCATGATACTTTACAAAACCCGAGGTGAGATATCGGTATCCTCCTGAGTCATCAACATACCCATGATACCGGTCTCCTCGTAATCGATTTTGTTCTTCTTTCTCGTTATCATGTTCCGACATCCCTGTAACCTAGCCACCTGTGTCTGGCTAGACGATGATGGATGCCGTCACACCAAGAGGGCCCTAAGAATATCTCTCCATCGTCGGAGGGGCAAATCCCACTCTTGAGCCTTCTTGTCCCTTGTCACACTTTCTGATAAACTTGTAAGTTGTTGTTATGATCACCGTGTTACCGATGACGTTTGAGCAACCCCAAAGTGTATCACCCGGCATGAAGTAACTCGATACTCTCATGGCCCAACGAACTAAGCATAGTTAACTTTCCCATGTTATGAACTTTCGACTTGTGTTGTTGGCAACGAGACCAAGACCAGCAGGACGGCATGATGGAGGTCACCATGGAGCCCAGGACAGCGTCGCCACCAGAGCCTTTGGCTGGCGAAGACCACCTTTTTCCAGGACAACTTGTACTAGTTGTCTCCCTTCAAATTTGGTCGTTGTTGGATCCCTTGCCGCCTACATTTGGGAAGAGGACCAGGGCCCCTATAAATAGGACTAGCCACCACAGTAGGAGGTAAATCATCTTGGATCGGATCCATTCCATCCTCAACCACACAAGCTCATCGAGCCCAAGAACACCTCTCCTCAGGAGGCTATTCTTCCCTTGTACTTGTTCATCCTCAGCCCAAGAGGCAATCCACCACACCACACTGGAGTAGGGTATTACACCACATCGGTGGCCCGAACCAGTATAAACCCTGTGTCCTTTGTTCTTCGGGTTCGGCGAGTTAGGTTCTGAGATCGTTGCGAGAGCGTGAACTGGGGGAAAGATCTTCGTACGCACTCCAGTGTTCGAACCTCAAGGGTTTAGCCGGAACCCGAAATCTGACATTTGGCGCGCCAGGTAGGGGTGCGCTGAGGTTTTATTCCCCATCGACCGATCCGCCATCACCCCGCATCTCCGATGTCTGACGATCCGAGGGCCCAGGCCGACCGTTGGGCGCCCCGGCCAGCTCGAGCACCTCCATCCATTCCAGAAGATCTCAACTTTGCACTCCAGGCGGCCCGCGCGCCGCGCAACACCCGCGGACGAGGGCAGCGCGGATCAACATCCGTCGCCCTCACGCCGCGGCGCGCGTGGGCCTCCGCAAGATCCGCGGGCTACGCAGCAGCGACGGCGCCACACACCCGATGGGAACAGACCAACATGTGAGCCGCGCTCGTGGTGGCACGGGAGCTGCTGCAGTGCCGGCTGATGGAGAGCGGCCGTGACGCGCTGCTGGAACGCGTCGCCGAGCTATTGGATGTTGCGGCCAGGGGTACACCGCTTTCTGCTCCCTACTCACATCTCAAGTTGTGGCCAGGTCACATGGCGGGCCTCATTGCGCCTGCGTGCTCCCAGGTGCACGAGGAGGGCTCGCTAGCGCTGGCATGACCGGCGATGTCGGGCACCCAGCTGCGCCCTTGCCTCCCCTGGGTGGTGTGGGCGTGGGCATTTCTCCTCATGATCCCAATCAAGCACCACCCCATGGCCACTAGGAAGGCACGCCGGGCTCGGCGGCGTGGGGCGCGGGGTGCCTTGGCGGATGCTCCGACGAGGCAGCCCAGGAAGCCTATGTGCCCCGCATGGTGAATCAGGAGTACGCGCTAGAGGACAACCCCTACACGTTCCACGAGCCAGGCTGGGAAGAAGAGATGTTGGAAGCCGAGGCCTTCTATGAGCCACCCAGGAGCCTCGCCGACCCCGCCGACGGCAACCACCACAGGGCACCGCTTATAACTCAGGAGCAGGCTTACGCTAACCATGGGTCGTAGGTGGACCAGGCCATGTTGGCGGATAGCGCCCCCAGCGCTGCAGCCTGATACGTCCATTTTGCATCATGCTTTTATATCGATATTTATTGCATTATGGGTTGTTATTACACATTATGTCACAATACTTATGCCTATTCTCTCTTATTTTACAAGGTTTACATAAAGAGAGAGAATGCCGGCAACTGGGATTCTGGGCTGGAAAAGGAGCAAATATTATAGACCTATTCTGCACAGCTCCAAAAGTCCTGAAACTTCACGGAAGATGTTTTCCAAATATATAAAAAATACTGAGAGCAATAATTTCACCAGGGGGGCCACACCCTGCCCACGAGGGTGGGGGCGCGCCCTACCCCTCTAGGCGCGCTCCCTACCTCGTGGGCCCCTTGGTGGCCCTCCGGTGGCCATCTTCTGCTATATGGAGTCTTTCGATGGGAAAAAATCATAAGCCATCTTCTCGAACGAAACTCCGCCGCCACGAGGCGGAACCTTGGCGGAACCAATCTAGGGCTCTGGCGGAGCTGTTCTGCCGGGGAAACTTCCCTCTCGGAGGGGGAAATCATCACCATCGTCATCACCAACGCTCCTCTCATCGGGAGAGGGCAATATCCATCAACATCTTCATCAGCACCATCTCATATCAAAACCCTAGTTCATCTCTTGTATCCAGTTCTTGTCTTCAAGTCCAGGATTGGTGCTAGTAGGTTGCTAGTAGTGTTAATTACTCCTTGTAGTTGATGCTAGTTGGTTCAATTGGTGGAAGATCATATGTTCAGATCCTATATGCATATTAATACCTCTCTGATTATGAACATGTTTATGCTTTGCGAATAGTTACTTTTGTTCCTGAGGACATGGGGGAAGTCTTGCTATTAGTAGTCATGTGAATTTGGTATTCGTTCGATATTTTGATGAGATGTATGTTGTCTCTCCTCTAGTGGTGTTATGTGAACGTCGACTACATGACACTTCACCATTATTTGGGCCTAGAGGAAGGCATTGGGAAGTAATAAGTAGATGATGGGTTGCTAGAGTGACAGAAGCTTAAACCCTAGTTTATGCGTTGCTTCGTAAGGGGCTGATTTGGATCCATATGTTTCATGCTATGGTTAGGTTTACCTTAATACTTTTGTTGTGGTTGCGGATGTTTGCAATAGAGGTTAATCATAAGTGGGATGCTTGTCCAAGTAAGGGCAGTACCCAAGCACTGGTCCACCCACATACCAAATTATCAAAGTACCGAACGTGAATCATATGAACGTGATGAAAACTAGCTTGACGATATTCCCATGTGTCCTCAGGAGCGCTTTACATCATATAAGAGTTTGTCCAAGCTTGTCCTTTGCCACAAAAAGGATTGGGCCACCTTGCTGCACCTTATTTACTTTTGTTACTTGTTGCTCGTTACAAATTATCTTATCACAAAACTATATGTTACCACTTATTTTAGTACTTGCAGAGAATACCTTGCTGGAAACTGCTTATCATTTCCTTCTGCTCCTCGTTGGGTTCAACACTCTTACTTATCGAAAGGACTATGATAGATCCCCTATACATGTGGGTCATCAAGACTCTTTTCTGGCGCCGTTGCCGGGGAGTGAAGCGCCTTTGGTAGGTGGAATTTGGTAAGGAAAAATTTATATAGTGTGCTGAAATTTACTGTCACTTGTTACCATGGAAAGTAATCCTCTGAGGGGCTTGTTCGGGGTATCTTCACCCTGACCAGTAGAGCAAAGAGTTGCTCCTCAACCTATTGAACCTACTGAAAATGAAAATGAAAATGAAAATGCTTGCTTTGAAGTTCCTTCGGGTATGATAGAAAAACTACTAGCTAATCCTTTTTTAGGAGATGGAACAAAACATCCTGATGAACATCTGATATATGTGGATGAAGTTTGTGGATGATTTAAGCTTGTAGGTGTACCCGGAGATGTTGTTAAGAAGAAGGTCTTCCCTTTATCTTTGAGGGGAGATGCATCGACATGGTATAGGCTATGTGATGATATGGGGTCTTGGAATTACAAACGATTGAAATTGGAATTTCATCAGAAGTTTTATCCTATGCACCTTGTTCATCGTGATCGCAATTACATATATAATTTTTGGCCTCGCGAAGGAGAAAGCATCGCTCAAGCTTGGGTGAGGCTTAAATCAATGTTATATTCATGCCCCAATCATGAGCTCTCAAGAGAAATGATTATTCAAAAAATTATGCTCGGCTTTCTGGTAACAATCGCACCATGCTTGATACTTCTTGTGTTGGCTCTTTTATGATGAAGACTATTGAATTCAAATGGGATTTATTGGAAAGAATTAAACGCAACTCTGAAGATTGGGACCTCGACAATGGTAAGGAGTCAGGTATGACACCTAGTTTTGATTGTGTTAAATCTTTTATGGATACCGATATTTTTCGTAAATGTAGCACTAAATATGGACTTGACTCTGAGATAGTAGCTTCTTTCTGTGAATCTTTTGCTGCTTATGTTGATCTCCCCAAGGAGAAGTGGTTTAAATATCATCTTCCCATAGAAGTAAAAGTAGCTGCACCTATTAAAGTTGAAGAAAAGACTATCACTTATAATGATCCTATTCTTCCTACTTATGTTGAGAAACCACCTTTTCCTGTTAGGATAAAGGATCAAGCTAAAGCTTCAACTATGGTTCGTAAAAGCAATATTAAAACATATACACCTCCTGAGCAAGTTAAAGTTGAACCTAATATTGCTATTGTTAAAGATCTCTTGTCTGGTAATATAGATGAGCATGTTATTTATTTCTATGATGAAACTGCTAGAATTGCTAAACCCTGTGATAAAGATAAACCTGGACCTGTGGTAGGCATGCCTATTATTTCTGTTAAAATAGGAGATCATTGTTATCATGGCTTATGTGATATGGGTGCCAGTGCTAGTGCAATACCTATTAGCCTTTATAGAGAAATTATGCATGATATTGCACCTGTTGAGTTAGAAGATATTGATGTTACAATTAAACTTGCCAATAGAGATACTATTTCACCGATGGGAACTGTTAGAGATGTTGAAGTCTTGTGTGGGAAAACTAAATATCCTGCTGATTTTCTTGTTCTTGGTTCCCCACAAGATAGCTTTTGTCCCATTATATTTGGTAGACCCTTCTTAAATATTGTTAATGCTACCATAGATTGCAAAAGAGATGTTGTTACTATCGGTTTTTAGATGATATGACTCATGAATTTAATTTTTCTAAATTTAATAGACAACACCGTGAAGAAGAATTACCTAGTAAGGATGAAATTATCGGTCTTGCTTCTATTGCCGTACCTCCTCGTGATCCTTTAGAACAATACTTGCTAGACCATGAAAATGGTATGTTTATGAATGAAAGAAGGGAATTAGATGAAGTATTCTTTAAACAGGAACCTATTCTGAAAAACAATTTACCTGTTGAAATCCTAGGGGATCCTCCTCCACCCAAGGGTGATCCCGTGTTTGAGCTTAAACCGTTACCTGATACTCTTAAATATGCTTATCTTGATGAGAAAAAGATATATCCTGTTATTATTAGTGCTAACCTTTCAGAGCATGAGGAAGAGAGATTATTGAAAACTCTGAAGAAGCACCGCGCTGCTATTGGGTATACTCTTGATGATCTTAAGGGCATTAGTCCCACTCTATGTCAACATAAAATTAATTTGGAAGAAGATGCTAAACCAGTTCGTGATCATCAACGCTGGCCGAATCCTAAAATGAAAGAAGTGGTAAGAAAGGAGATACTGAAGCTCCTTGAGGCATGTATAATTTATCCCGTTCCTGATAGTCAGTGGGTAAGCCCTGTCCATTGTGTCCCTAAGAAGGGAGGTATTACTATTATTCCTAATGATAAAGATGAATTGATTCCTCAAAGAATTATTACAGGTTATAGGATGGTAATTGATTTCCGCAAATTAAATAAGGCTACTAAAAAAGATCATTACCCCTTACCTTTTATCGATCAAATGCTAGAAAGATTGTCCAAACATACACATTTTTGCTTTCTATATGGTTATTCTGGTTTCTCTCAAATACCTGTGTCAGCCAAAGATCAATCAAAGACTAATTTTACATGTTGTTTTGGTACTTTTGCTTATAGACATATGCCTTTTGGTTTATGTAATGCACCTGCTACCTTTCAAAGATGCATGATGGCTATATTCTCTAACTTTTGTGAAAAGATTTGTGAGGTTTTCATGGACGACTTTTCCGTCTATGGATCTTCTTTTGATGATTGCTTGAGAAACCTTGATCGAGTTTTGCAGAGATGTGAAGAAACTAATCTTGTCTTGAATTGGGAAAAGTGCCACTTTATGGTTAATGAAGGTATTGTCTTGGGGCATAAAGTTTCTGAAAGAGGTATTGAAGTTGATAAAGCCAAGGTTGATGCTATTGAAAAGATGGCATGTCCCAAGGACATCAAAGGTATAAGAAGTTTCCTTGGTCATGCCGGTTTTTATAGGAGGTTCATTAAGGACTTCTCAAAAATTTCTCGGCCTCTGACCAATTTATTACAAAAAGATATACCATTGTCTTTGATGATGATTGTGTAGAAGCATTTGAAATACTTAAGAAAGCATTGATTTCTGCACCTATTGTTCAGCCACCTGATTGGAATTTACCCTTTGAAATTATGTGTGATGCTAGTGATTATGCTGTAGGTGCTGTTCTAGGACAAAGAGTTGATGATAAACTAAATGTTATTCAATATGCTAGTAAAACTCTAGACAATGCTCGAAGAAATTATGCTACTACTGAAAAAGAATTCTTAGCAGTTGTATTTGCGTGTGATAAGTTTAGACCTTATATTGTTGATTCTAAAGTAACTATTCACACTGATCATGCTGCTATTAAATATCTTATGGAAAAGAAAGATGTTAAACCTAGACTTATTAGATGGGTTCTCTTGCTACAAGAATTTGATTTGCATATTGTTGATAGAAAAGGAGCTGAGAACCCCGTTGCAGACAACTTGTCTAGGTTAGAAAATGTTCTTGATGACCCACTACCTATTGATGATAGCTTTCCTGATGAGCAATTAAATGTCATGAATGCTTCTCATACTACTCCATGGTATGCTGATGAATCTAATTACATTGTTGCTAAGTTTATACCACCTAGTTTCACATACCAGCAAAATAAAAGTTCTTCTATGATTTGAGGCATTACTTTTGGGATGACCCACATCTTTATAAAGAAGGAGTAGATGGTGTTATTAGATGTTGTGTACCTGAGCATGAACAGGAACAGATCCTACGCAAGTGTCACTCCGAAGCTTATGGAGGACACCATGCTGGAGATAGAACTGCACATAAGGTACTGCAATCTGGTTTTTATTGGCCTACTCTCTTCAAGGATGCAGGTAAGTTTGTCTTATCTTGTGATGAATGTCAAAGAATTGGTAATATTAGTAGATGTCAAGAAATGCCTATGAATTATTCACTTGTTATTGAACCATTTGATGTTTGGGGCTTTGACTATATGGGACCTTGCCCTTCCTCTAATGGTTATAGACATATTTTAGTTGTTGTTGATTACGTTACTAAGTGGGTAGAAGCTATTCCAACTAGTAGTGCTGATCATAACACTTCTATTAAAATGCTTAAAGAAGTTATTTTTCCAAGGTTTTGAGTCCCTAGATATTTAATGACTGATGGTGGTTCACATTTTATTCATGGTGCTTTCCGTAAAATGCTTACTAAATATGATGTTAATCATAGAATTGCATCTCCTTATCACCCTCATTCTAGTGGTCAAGTAGAATTGAGTAATAGAGAACTCAAATTAATTTTGCAAAAGACTGTTAATAGGTCTAGAAAGAATTGGTCCAAGAAACTAGATGATGCATTATGGGCCTATAGAACTGCATATAAAAATCCTATGGGTATGTCTCCATATAAAATGGTCTATGGAAAAGCATGTCACTTACCTCTTGAACTAGAACACAATGCTTATTGGGCTATTAAAGAACTTAATTATGATTTTAAACTTGCCGGTGAGAAGAGGTTATTTGATATTAGCTCACTTGATGAATGGAGAACCCAAGCCTACGAAAATGCCAAGTTGTTTAAAGAAAAAGTTAAAAGATGGCATGACAAAAGGATACAAAAGCGTGAGTTTAATGTAGGTGATTATGTATTGCTATACAACTCTCGTTTAAGATTTTTTGCAGGAAAACTTCTCTCTAAATGGGAAGGTCCTTACGTTATCGAGGAGGTCTAGCGTTCCGGTGCCATAAAAATCAACAACTTCGAAGGCACAAATCCGAAGGTGGTGAACAGTCAAAGAATCAAACATTATATCTCATGTAATCCCATAAACGTTGAAACCAATGTTATTGAAACCGTAACCCCGGAGGAATACATAAGGGACACTTTCTGGAACGTTTCAAACTCCGAAAAGGAATAGGTATGTGGTGTGGTAAGTAAACCGACTCCAAAACAGTTTTTAATGCAATATTTCTCCGTTTTGGAATATTTAGAAAAATAGAAAAATAAGCAGCAGTCCGGGAAGGACACGAGGGCTCCACGAGGGTGGAGGGCGTGCCCTACCCTACTGGTAGGGCGCGCCCTCCACCCTCGTGGGCACCTCGTGTGCTCTCTGGACTCCGTTTTCGTACACGACACATATTTTGGTCGGTAAAAATTCATTATATAATCTCCCAGAGGTTTTGACTCCCGTATCATGCAATTATCTCATGTTTGTGTTTCGAGCTGTCGCTGCTGCAGATTAGAGCAGGGTCTTCGCAAGAGTCAGTCGGGGAGAGCCGGGTGTCTCATCCGGCACCGAGATCAACGACAAACAATCATGTTCAGCCCTTTGGGCCAGCAATGGAGGAAGAGATGGAGGCTGATTTGAAGAGGATAGATGCCATGGAAGAGGATCAAGAAGTCACTTCCCGCCTCCAAGCTGGATTCACAATGGGAGAACTGCAGAGCTCAACTATTCCAAACTCGGTTATCCCTTCCAATGTTAAATTTCTTTCTTATGAGAATATGAAAAAGAGTGTCACTGGTTCTCCCGCAGCTATGCAGCACCCTTGGGTGCAGGGAGCTTTGGCTGTTACAGGAAAACTCCGAAAGGAAATAATGGATCTCAAGCAGCAAGTCAACAAGCTTGAGGAGGAGAATCGTATCTTGAGGGGCATCATCGCCAAGAACATCACATCACCATCCTCGAAAAGAGAGACATAATCACATGGTATGGGCACTCCACTTGGCAACTGCCAAGCTTGGGGGAGTGCCCCGGTATCGTATCACCATCACTTTTATCTTTACCGTTTTTCTTAGTTTGATCCTTTTGGTAATATCTTGATCTAGTAGAATAGAAGTTCTTAGTGTGATCTAGTTGTGAGTTTTGCTTTATTATCCTTCTATGTAATCGAGTCTATGAGCTATATAATAAAGATTAGTGTTGAGTCAAGGGCTTGATTATTTTGCCATGATCCTAAGGGAATAAAAGAAAAGAGAAAGAAATAAAAAGAAACAAAGAGATCATGTGAGTCTTATGGAGAGTAATGAGCTCACATAGAAAGAGTATGATGAATAAAAGTTGTTGAGGGTTGACAAACACAGTTTTGGTCATCGTTTCAATTAATAGGAAGTAATAAAGAATGAGAGGTCTTCACATATAGATATACTATCTTGGACATCTTTTATGATTGTGAGCACTCATTAAAATATGACATGCTAAAGAGTTGACATTGGACAAGGAAGACAACGTAGTGGGTTATGTTTTCTTACATCTGAGATGAATTATATTGTCTTGGATCTTCCAATATGATGAGCTTGCCTTTCCCCCTCATGCTAGCCAAATTCATTGCACCAAGTAGAGATACTACTTGTGCTTCCAAATACCCTTAAACTAGTCTTGCCATAAGAGTCCACCATATCTACCTATGGATTGAGTAAGATCAATCAAGTAAGTTGTCATCGGTGCAAGCAATAAAAATTGCTCTCTAAATATGTATGATTGATTGGTGTGGAGGAAATAAGCTTTATATGATCGTGTGATATGGAAGTAATAAAAGCGACAGACTGCATAATAAAGGTCCATATCACAAGTGGCAATATAAAGTGACGTTCTTTCGCATTAAGATTTTGTGCATCCAACCATAAAAGCGCATGACAACCTCTGCTTCCCTCTGCGAAGGGCCTATCTTTTACTTTTATCTCCTACATTGCATAAGAGTCATGGTGATCTTCACCCTTCCTTTTTACACTTTATCCTTTCGCAAGCACAATATGTTGGAAAGATCCTGGTATATATGGCTAATTGGATGTGAGTTTTCATGAACTATTACTGTTGGCATTACCCTTGAGGTAAAACGTTGGGAAGCAAAACTATACGCCTCTATCTTTCTCTGTGTCCAATTAAAACTCCATACTCATAAGTATTGCGTGAGTGTCAGCAATTGTGAAAGACTATATGATAGTTGAGTATGTGGACTTGCTGAAAAGCACTTATACATTGACTCTTTCCTATGTTATGATAAATTGCAATTGCTTCAATGACTGAGATTATAGTTTGTTAGTTTTCAATGAAGTTTACGATTCATACTTGATATTGTGATTGAATTATTACTCTAGCATTAGAGATTATATGACAATAATTATATAAGTTGCTGTTCTAAGAATGATCATGGTGCCCTCATGTCTGTATTTTATTTTTATCGACACCTCTATCTCTAAACATGTGGACATATTTTTCGATTTCGGCTTTTCACTTGAGGACAAGCGAGGTCTAAGCTTGAGGGAGTTGATGCATCCATTTTGCATCATGCTTTTATATCGATATTTATTGCATTATGGGTTGTTATTACACATTATGTCATAATACTTATGCCTATTCTCTCTTATTTTACAAGGTTTACATAAAGAGGGAGAATGCCGGCAGCTAGGATTGTGGGCTAGAAAAGGAGCAAATATTAGAGACCTATTCTACACAGCTCCAAAAGTCCTGAAACTTCACGGAAGATGTTTTCCAAATATATAAAAAATACTGAGAGCAATAATTTCACCAGGGGGGCCACACCCTGCCCACGAGGGTGGGGGCGCGCCCTACCCCTCTGGGCGCGCCCCCTACCTCGTGGGCCCCTTGGTGGCCCTCCGGTGGCCATCTTCTGCTATATGGAGTCTTTTGATGGGGAAAAAATCATAAGCCATCTTCTTGGACGAAACTCCGCCGCCACGAGGCGGAACCTTGGCGGAACCAATCTAGGGCTCTGGCGGAGCTGTTCTGCCGGGGAAACTTCCCTCCCGGAGGGGGAAATCATCACCATCGTCATCACCAACGCTCCTCTCATCGGGAGAGGGCAATCTCCATCAACATCTTCATCAGCACCATCTCATCTCAAAACCCTAGTTCATCTCTTGTATCCAGTTCTTGTCTCCAAGTCCAGGATTGGTGCTAGTAGGTTGCTAGTAGTGTTAATTACTCCTTGTAGTTGATGCTAGTTGGTTCAATTGGTGGAAGATTATATGTTCAGATCCTATATGCATATTAATACCTCTCTGATTATGAACATGTTTATGCTTTGCAAATAGTTACTTTTGTTCCTGAGGACATGGGAGAAGTCTTGCTATTAGTAGTCATGTGAATTTGGTATTCGTTCGATATTTTGATGAGATGTATGTTGTCTCTCCTCTAGTGGTGTTATGTGAACGTCGACTACATGACACTTCACAATTATTTGGGCCTAGAGGAAGGCATTGGGAAGTAATAAGTAGATGATGGGTTGCTAGAGTGACAGAAGCTTAAACCTTAGTTTATGCGTTGCTTCGTAAGGGGCTGATTTGGATCCATATGTTTCATGCTATGGTTAGGTTTATCTTAATACTTTTGTTGTGGTTGCGGATGCTTGCAATAGAGGTTAATCATAAGTGGGATGCTTGTCCAAGTAAGGGCAGTACCCAAGCACCGGTCCACCCACATACCAAATTATTAAAGTACCGAATGCGAATCATATGAACGTGATGAAAACTAGCTTGACGATATTCCCATGTGTCCTCGGGAGTGCTTTACATCATATAGGAGTTTCTCCAGGCTTGTCCTTTGCCACAAAAAGGATTGGGCCACCTTGCTGCACCTTATTTACTTTTGCTACTTGTTGCTCACTACAAATTATCTTATCACAAAACTATCTGTTACCACTTATTTCAGTACTTGCAGAGAATACCTTGCTGGAAACCGCTTATCATTTCCTTCTCCTCCTTGTTGGGTTCGACACTCTTACTTATCGAAAGGACTACGATAGATCCCCTATACTTGTGGGTCATCACAGCCCCACCCCAGCCAGGGGCGGCGCACTCGGGGCGCCGCGGAAGGGGTCCGGAGCAAGGCCCACCCCCATGTCACGCAGTGCAAGGCGTCACCCGGAGGTAGGTCCTCTGTTGGGGAGGCGCCGGCGAGCCCTCCCCCGGCAGAGGGCCCGTGGTCACCGAGGGCGCTGCTGGCGTGCCCTCTGCCCCTTCGCCTCGTCCTGGTTTCCGAACACCCCAACGGTGGTCGAGGGTGGCGCAAGGCGGGGCCCTCGTGTGGCAATATGAAGCAAGGCTCGCGTCTGTGAAGGTCTCCGCCCGTGACACTCTCACATAATAATGAGTGGGGTTGTACACGCCCCGGAGTCTCCGGAGAGCCGCCCTCGGGCCTCGGGGGCTTCCGCCCACGTCCTAGTGGAAGCACCTTGCCCCACTGAGGGAGTCCTGGATTAGGGGGTATCCGGACAGTCGGACTATAACCATTGGCCGGACTCTTGGACTATGAAGATACAAGATTGAAGACTTCGTCTCGTGTCCGGATGGGACTCTACTTGGCGTGGAAGGCAAGCTAGGCAGTACGGATATGGATATCTCCTCCTTTGTAACCGACCTTGTGTAACCCTAGCCCCCTCCGGTGTCTATATAAACCGGAGGGTTTTAGTCCGTAGGACAACAACAATCATACCATAGGCTAGCTTCTAGGGTTTAGCCTCTCCGATCTCGTGGTAGATCAACTCTTGTAATACTCATATCATCAAGAATAAATCAAGCAGGACGTAGGGTTTTACCTCCATCAAGAGGTCCCGAACCTGGGTAAAACATCGTGTTCCCTGCCTCCTGTTACCATCCGCCTTAGATGCACAGTTCGGGACCCCCTACCCGAGATCTGCCGGTTTTGACACCGACATTGGTGCTTTCATTGAGAGTTCCTCTGTGTCATCGCCGTTAGGCTTGATGGCTCCTACGATCATCGATAGCGATGCAGTCTAGGGTGAGACTTTTCTCCCCGGACAGATCTTTGTGTTCGGTGGCTTCGCACTGCGGGCCAACTCGCTTGGCCATCTGGAGCAGATCGAAAGTTACGCCCCTGGCCACCAGGTCAGATTTGGAAGCTTACACTACACAGCCGATATCCGCGGAGACTTGATCTTCGACGGATTCGAGCCCCTGCCTTGTGCCTCACATGGTCATGATGAGTACGATTTAGCTCTACCATCGGACAGCGTTCAGGAGATCGCACCGGCAGCTGCTCCGACCCTCAATTCGGAGCTAGTTGCACCGTCCATGGACGGGTGGATGGACCCCACCACGGAGGCCTTATCCTCAGCGGCGATCGAGCCGAACATTGACCTTACCCTGCACGAGAGCCGTGTTATCAAACTATCGGATCCTTCTCCGGCCACGGACTCCGAACCGCCTGTGCCCATTCCTAGTGAATCCGATTGGGCGCCGATCATGGAGTTTACCTCCACGGATATTTTTCAGCACTCGCCCTTTGGAAACATACGGAACTCATTAAGGTCTCTCTCCTTGTCAGGAGGATCCTGGCTGAACTATGTCCGGCAGGATTGGGATGCGGATGACGAAGAAATTCGTTGCCCACCCACCACCCACTTAGTAGCCACTATCGACGACTTAACCGACATGCTCGACTTCGACTCCGAAGACATCGACGGTATGGATGACGATGCGGGAGACGAAGAGGAACCACTGCCCACAGGGCACTGGACAGCCACCTCATCATACGATATATACATGGTGGACACACCCAAAGAAGGCAATGGCGATGAGACAGCGGAGGATGACCCCTCCAAGAAGCAACCCAAGCGCCGACGTCAGCAGCGCCGCTCTAAGTCCCGCCAAAGCAAAAGTGGTGATACCGGCACAGGAGATAATAGCACTCCGGATAGTGCCGAAGATGGCAATAATCCCCTCCAGCGCGACTTAGGGCAGGAGGATGGAGAGGCCAGCCCTCCTGAGAGAGCGGAAGATGAGGAGGATGATAATTACATGCCTCCCTCCAAAGACGAGGCAAGCCTTGACGATGAAAAATTCGTCGTGCCAGAGGATCCCGTCGAACAAGAGCGCTTCAAGCGCCGGCTTATAGCCACGGCAAATAGCCTTCATAAAAAGCAGTAGCAGCTTCAAGCTGATCAAGATCTGCTAGCTGACAGATGGACTGAAGTCCTGGAGGCCGAGGAATATAAACTCGAACGCCCCTCCAAGAGTTACCCAAAATGCAGGTTGCTACCCCGACTGGAGGAAGAAGCGTATGACGTGACTGACCGGCCGCCTCGTGGTTGCGACAGAGAGGCATTCCCGCCAAAAGCTCAGCCTACACCCCGACGCCATTTAAATAAAAAGGCATGGGGAAATATGCCAGACCTGCGAGACGTATTGGAGGACAAAGCAAAACATGCAAGATCGATCTATGGATCGCGGGGGCGCGCCACTACGCGAGACGATAATCGTCACGCCGGATACAGTAAAAGTAAATCCGGCCGGGCCGAGCACAACGGGCAAGACTCACTGGAGCTGCGTCGCGATA
Organism: Triticum dicoccoides; assembly: GCF_002162155.2. Classification (NCBI taxonomy): domain Eukaryota; kingdom Viridiplantae; phylum Streptophyta; class Magnoliopsida; order Poales; family Poaceae; genus Triticum; species Triticum dicoccoides. Next base: position 355,022,543 of record NC_041380.1, read on the forward strand.
TAGCCCAGTACAGAGGCGCCGCACACCCCTTATGCTTCACAGACGAAGTAATGGATCATCAAATCCCAGAGGGTTTGAAACCCGTAAATATAGAATCATACGACGGCACAACAGATCCTGCGGTATGGATCGAGGATTTCCTCCTGCATATCCACATGGCACGCGATGATGATCTACACGCCATTAAATACCTCCCACTCAAATTCAAAGGACCAGCTCGGCATTGGCTCAATAGCTTGCCAGCAGAGTCCATTGGCTGTTGGGAAGATCTGGAAGCCGCATTCCTCAACAACTTTCAGGGCACTTATGTGCGACCACCAGATGACGATGACTTGAGCCATATAATTCAGCAGCCAGAGGAATCGGCCAGGCAATTCTGGACATGGTTCCTAACAAGGAAAAATCAAATCGTCGACTGTCCGGATGCAGAGGCCCTAGCAGCTTTTAAACACAACATCCGTGACGAGTGACTAGCCCGGCACCTTGGTCAGGAAAAGCCGAAATCTATGGCAGCCCTCACGACACTCATGACCCACTTTTGTGCGGGAGAAGACAGTTGGTTGGCTCGCAGTAATAACATATCAAAGAACCATGGTACTTCGGATACCAAGGACGGCAATGGCAGGTCACGTCGCAACAAACATAAGCGCTGCATTAACAGTGACAATACCGGGGATACGGCAGTCAATGCCAAATTCAAAGGCTCTAAACCCGGTCAGCGGAAAAATCCATTTAAAAGAAGCACTCCGGGCCTGTCCAGTTTGGACCGCATACTCGATCGCTCGTGTCAAATACACGGCACCCCCGACAAGCCAGCCAACCACACCAATAGGGATTGTTGGGTATTCAAGCAGGCCGGCAAGTTAAATGCCGAAAACAAAGATAGGGGGCCACATAGCGATGACGAGGAAGAGCCCCGGCAGCCGAACACCGGAGGACAGAAGAGGTTCCCCCCCACAAGTGCGGACGGTGAACATGATATACGCAACCCACATCCCCAAAAGGGAGCGGAAGCGTGCGCTCAGGGACGTATATGCGTTGGAGCCAGTCGCCCCAAAGTTCAACCCATGGTCCTCCTGTTCGATCACCTTCGATCACAGGGACCACCCCACTAGTATCCGTCATGGCGGATTCGCTGCACTGGTCCTAGACCCAATCATTAAGGGATTTCACCTCACTCGGGTCCTTATGGATGGCGGTAGCAGCCTGAACCTGCTTTACCAGGACACAGTGCGCAAAATGGGTATAGACCCCCCAAGGATCAAACCCACAAAAACGACCTTTAAAGGCGTCATACCAGGTGTAGAGGCCCATTGCACAGGCTCAGTCACACTGGAAGTGGTCTTCGGATCCCCGAATAACTTCCGAAGCGAAGAGTTAATCTTCGATATAGTCCCGTTCCGCAGTGGTTATCATGCACTGCTCGGGCGAACCGCATTTGCGAGATTCAATGTGGTACCGCATTATGCATACCTCAAGCTCAAGATGCCAGGACCTCGGGGGGGGGGTCATTACAGTTAATGGAAACACAGAGCGCTCTCTCCGAATGGAGGAGCACACTACGGCCCTCGCAGCGGAAGCGCAAAGCAACCTCTTAAGGCAATCCACTAGTTCGGCGTTTAAGGACCCGGACACCTTCAAGCGTACCCGGAGTAATCGGCAACAGGACCGCCTGGCACGTTCCGAGCTCGCATAGCAATGCGTCCCCCACCCCGGTCCCAGCCAAACGGCGAAACCCGTGCCATGCGTACATAATTACGCATTAAAAATACCATGGGCACAGGCGGGGAGGGGGCACGACGGTGGCACGCCCCAAGTCGCGGCTTAAACCACACTAGGGGATTCCCTTTTTGTTATTTTCTTTTCAGGACTTTAATCTCTGGAAACCCGGTCCGCCAGCATGATTGCCGAACATATGATGCAGCAACCAAGAGGCAGAAAGCTACGTCACACCACGGAACTCCCAGGTGGATTACGATAACGAGCGTAATACTTGCCTTAATACTATTCTTCAGCTCGCCCTTGGAGGGGACATAGTCCTACTTTTTGCTTACTGAACTGCATGTATCATTCTGCTTTAACGCACCTTTTTGAATAAACAATGCATAGCATTAAGACTATTATTGCATTCTTCTTTATATATATATATATATATATATGTTCATTCATGACATCCAGCACCCGTACACTCTGGTACGGCCAATACGCTAGGGGCTTAGGCATACCCCACAATACGGCGTGAGAAGTCCGGACACTTTCAACAGTGCGGCACCCCGAACTTATAGCATTATATGCATCAGCTCTGAATCATGTCTTGGGTCAATAGTTGGGTTTGCCCGGCTCCCATGTTTTGGTACCTTACGTTCCGCTATATCGGCTATGGTAGCACTGGGAGAACTACTGCGATTGTGCCCCGGTTCTGCTGGGCTAAGCACCTCAGTAGAGAAAGCTAAAACTGATTGTCATGATAAGGCGAGAGACTGGTCGCTGTTCGAGAGGTTTTTCGAGTCCTTAAAGACTTTTGATGCTTAGAGCGAGGAGTCGGCCCTGTCCGGCTTAAGGCGTGTATCGCGCCCCGAGTTCGGCCTTCCGAACACTAGGGGCTTCGCCGAAATTTAAAATTATAGAATTCTATGGCTAAGTGAGAGTGATAGCGCATTATAGTCTGATTGCCTTGTTCGTTGTGCTGAGCACCTCCCTCAGAGGACCCAAAAATGGGAACAAGAGTGCTCGGGTTTATCCTGAACACCCCAGCACTCGTGGCATGGGGGCAGAAGCCGATGACTAGCCATCTCTCAGATTTGATAAACAGCCGAACAGAAGGTAATATTTTAAATTCAAACAAGCGTTGCATAGCGCATATGAACAAGTTTTCATGAATACAGGATCACACGAGCGGGTTTACTCAAATATTGTATCTTTTGTACACTCGTCCGCTATGAGACGGGCACCCTTCAGGACACCCTCATAGTACATCTCAGGGTGGCGATGCTCCTTGCCCTCCGGCGGCCCTTCCTTGATCAGCTTCACGGTGTCTAGCTTGGCCCATTGTACCTTCACACGGGCGAAAGCCCGGCGTGCACCTTCGATGCAAACGGACCGCTTGATAACTTCCAGCCGTGGGCAGGCATCCACAAGCCGCCTCACCAAGCCGAAGTAGTTGTTGGGAAGGGCATCGCCAGGCCACATCCGGACTATCAAGCCCTTCATGGCCTGTTCGGCCGCCTTGTGTAGCTCGACCAGCTGCTTTAGCTGGTCGCTCATAGGTACTAGGTGTTGGGTCCCAGTATACTAGGCCCAGAACAACTTCTCTGTCGAGCTTCCCTCCTCGGCCCAGTAAAATTTTGCGGCATCCGACACGCTGCGGGGCAAATCTGCGAATGCTCCTGGAGAGCTCCGGGTTCGGGTAAGTAACAAGTAATTTACTTTCACATGCTTACTTTGCATATAGAATGCCTTACCCGCCGCTATCTTCTTCATCGCATCAATCTCTTGGAGGGCCTTTTGGGCTTCGGCCTTGGCACTCTTTGCACTCTCAAGGGCCATGGCAAGCTCGTACTCTCGCGTCATCAAGTCAAGCTCCAGCGCCTCGTGCTTCGTCACGAGAGCGTGGAGCTCTTGCTGCACCTCGCCCACCCGTGCCTCATGCCTCTCCCGCTCGGTGCGCTCCTTGGCCGCTTTGTTTTCGGCCTCGGACAGCGCTTGCTTCAGGGTTGCCACCTCGGTCGTGGCCCCTGGCAAATTTACGATAATCCTGTCATTTTGCAATCGCTTTCCTTTTATATAGATCCATAGACTAGGTACTACTTACCTTTGTTCTCCTCGAGCTTCCTCTTGGCAAGGCCGAGCTCTTCCTTGGACCCTTTAAGGTCCTGCTTCAGAGCGGCGACCTCCACAGTCAGTGCGGAAGAGGCCAGCAGCGAAGCCTGCATACGCATATAGACATAATTATATTAGACTCCTGTGATATTGTTTGATCCTCTGCTCGGCTTTTCTTTGTGAACACCGAACAGAGCATCAGGGGCTATTGTCTATGCGGTAATATTTCTCCTATATTTCAAAAACTTACCTCAAAGCCTATTAGAAGTCTAGCACAGGCTTCAGTCAGTCCGCTCTTGGCGGACTGGACCTTCTGGACCACCGCACTCATAATAGTACGGTGCTCTTCGTCAATGGAAGCGCTCCCAGCAGATTGTCCGGTGCCTCTGGATGGGCAGAGGACACCGGCACAGGTGTCTCGCCCCTCTTGGAAGGAGGCCGCCTGCCCGAGTCCGGAACCACTGGAGGTTCCGACGCGATGTTCGGCTGAGGGCCGAACTCGGAGCCCTCAGGGGCTTTGCTCCCCCTGCTCCCGGAGTCCGGAAGGTCGCTTTGAGGCGCCTCTGGGACTGTTTCTCCTTGACCCAGTGCCTCTTGAGACAACACATCGGCGTTGTCCGTAGGGCAAGGGGAGGTGGCGGTCGGAAGTGGATCGCTATCCATATCCGACGAGCCCAGGGAGCCGTCCGACGAGGATACATCGATACGGGTTTGGGGCGGTCTGCAAAATCATAATTCGGCGTTAGGAGAAGCAGTGCGACAAAGGAATGCTATGAGTTACTCTGGTATCCGAATACTTATGACTTCGCCAGGGGCTTGGCCCTGAGCAGCCATGTCGTGGTTTTGTCACGGCAGATGTCCTAGAGAAAGGACTTAGTCGTGGAGCCATCGCGACGGGTTAGCTTGAAGGGGTTAAAGCGGACACAAGGACGCAAGAGAGTTTATACTAGTCCGGCCCCTTCGATGAAGGTAAAAGCCTACGTCTAGTTGTGATGGAATTGATGGGGTTTCGATGACTAGGGAGCAAACAAGCTTCGCCTATGTCTCGAGTTGTTGTCTGTTGTCCTTGAACCGCCGCCGGGTCGTCCCCTTATATACACGGGTGACTCTCGTCGACTTACGGAGTCCCAATACCGGCTCATAGATGTGTCCGGTTTGGTCTCTTCTTATTCCTAACTTACAATACAGGTTATCTACTAACGCCGGTTTACGGCTGCAGGCCTTGAGCCGACCATGGGCCTTGAGCCCTCCTCTATCTTCTTGGGCTTTAACTTACTTAACTACTGACGAAGTTAACCCGGCCCAGATAGGCCGGTTTACGCCCAGTAGTAATATCCCCAACATTAGGCCCCAGATTGATTTGAACGGGTTCATGTCAATCCTTTAATAAAAGCTTCATCTTCAACATCTTCTTATAAATTGGTAAACCGCCATGATGTCATCTTCTCTGATTGCTGTAAACCGGAGTGACGCCACATGTCATAACGAAGCTATCCATTATGCTTCTTTGTTTAATAGATCGGTGGAAATCGAGGCGACAGCTCTGTTTTGTGGCCCCTTGATTGTCGCGCCTGACTCATGTTCTTTCGCCTTATAAATAGGACCGAAGGGTCATTTCTTTTCTCCTTCCGTGCCTTCTTCATCTTCCTCGCGTCGCCAGCCTCGGAGTTCCGCCGCCGCCGTCGACCTCTGCCAAATCCTTGGCCACTGCATCAACCTGAGCGCACCAGAACATCGCGGCAACCTTCCGCATCTTCCTCAGCTTCGGTAAATCTTCTATCTTTTCCCCCGCAGATCTGGCCTAGGATTTCACAGTTCTTCAGTGTTCATCATCTGCCTCTTGCTCATACAATAGATCTTTAGATGAATCCACAAATCTTTATTCTGTGCAATGATAGTTGTTTGACCTTCGCCTTTACTTATGCATCTCAAACCATGGGTCTATATGAACGTTTTGCTCATTGGTTCGGTATTGCTCCTTTGAACCTCTAAGTATTTATCTCTTCTCTGAACTTGCTTCAGATCCAATGCTGTAAAGAAATCTTGTGAAACCTGTTTGTGCGTACTTGTCCATCCGCAATCTCAGCTTTTCAATGCTTAGACCAGGCGGTTTAACCTTATAGAAAATTTTCCAAACCGGTATATGCCATTTGTCCCCTTGTTGAACCGCCAGATGTTGGTTGCTTCATGAAACTCCAGTTCAGATAGTTCTGTCTCCGGTTTAACAATGCCCGTACCAACATACCTTGATCAAATGCATTTTTGAACCGGGATCGTCTACCTTGTAGATTCCATCATGGCCAAGCAAGTATATGAGTGCATTGGGTTCCTTCTCGCGTCATAGAGGATCAACTGGACGATTTAGTCCTGATTGGCGCTTTAGGCAGCAAAGATACCATCCATTGGAGGGCTCCTGGCAAAGAATGCCCTCCCACACCTCGAGAAGGAGAGGTTGTTGTTTTCGTAGATCACTTAGCCCGGGGCTTTAAGCCGCCCGGTTCTAAATTTTACCGGGATGTTTTAGCCGATTTCCAACTCCATCCGCAAGACACTGGCCTCAACTCTGTTACAAATATGTGCCACTTCCAAGTGCTCTGTGAGGTGTTCTTTCAAGAGGAGCCCACAGTGGAATTGTTCAAAGACCTTTTCCATCTAAACCACCGTACTGAGTTTACTGATGGCTCTAATACGGAGTTGGGTGGCATGGCGATTCAGAAAAGGAAAGAGGTCACATACCCTCACGCCAAGCTGCACAGTCACCCCAAGGAGTGGAATCAGACATGGTTCTACTGCAAAGACACCTCCCCTGCTGGTGAGAATCCCTTGCCTGGCTTTCATCCGGAGCGGCTCAGCAATACACACCCTTTTCCTCAAAGATTGACTGCCCAAGAGAGAAGCAAATATGCTCCCCAACTGTCAAAGCTCAGAGCCTTTATGGCCAACGGTTTAACAGGGATTGATCTCGCTCGCTGTTGGATATCATGGAGCATACTGCCCCTTAGTCAGCGCTCCAGTTTGATGTGCGAGTATACTGACAGTGTTGATGACCCACTGCGACATTCAAAACTCCAGCTCTCCGATGAAGAAATCACAGAGGTTGTGCATAAGATATTGAATGAACCGGAACACATCTGCGCTAGAACCGGCCTGCTTCCCTTCTGTGCCACCAACAAACCGCCAGCTGTAAGACTTTGATTTTTCTCTTTGCTGAATCTGTTATTGATATGTCTGGTCATTGTTTTTAATATCAGTGTCTGCATAATTAGGGCAATGATCCGTTTTGGAGCAAAAAACTGCCGCAGGAGAAACCAGAAAAATCAGACAAACCGGAAAGAGCAACCCGGCAAAAGACTAAAGCTATGAAGAAGACTGCCCACAGGAAAAGAACCACTGCATCTTCTAATCCGGCCCCTGATGATGAGGTGGATAATCCAGACTTTGAGGTAGAGCTTGACTCACTTGGTTTATTTTTCATGCGTCTTATTGATGATGATATTTGCCAGGATGATGCCGAAGCCAGCCACGCGGATGTTGCAGAGGTAATTATTCTCTCTTCCGATTCAGAAACTTTGCCTTCACAAAAAATCCGTCAGGCAAACCGGAAAGTTAAATTTTCTCATCCTCTTGCTTATTTGGATCCTAAACTTCTTATGAAGACCCAACAACACGAAGCTCGTCGCACCACCCGGCACAGCGGCCAGGTAGTTACCTCCGCTGGTTTACCGAACAGTCCGGTTCAGAAACGCCATTCGGAGGTCTCTAATTTGCTTGTCAGTGCTTGTCCTAAAGCGGGCTGCTTTCGTCAACCTCTTAATCCGTTTGACTTCGATTACCAGGTTACTTCCCACTCATCTTCTGGCGAGTCATCGGCTACTCAGCTCCCACCGCTCAAAACGGTGCTTGGGTAAGCTATACTTATTGTGATGTTTGCAGTACATTGCCTTAGAACATATGCTGTATTTGATTTTGTTATTCTTCTCAGGGCCAAACCTAGGCCAAGCAAGAAGGCCCGCCTGGACAAAGCGGCCGAAGAAGATGTCATTCTTGAACCAGGCAAGACACCCAATCTTGAAGCGGCTATTCCTGAGGATATACCCAACGATCCACTGCAGCAGGACAATGATCTTATTGTTGAAGAGAGACCTACTGACGCCTCAGGTCCTGTCAATCAGCCCACAGGTTCCATCCGGATTGAAAGTTCCACCGGTCCAGCAAAACCTACTAACAAGCCAATAGCCCCAGTGCAAACCGGCGGTACCCAGGATGATGAGGTTGTCATTACTGGCACTGGCCATACCGAGCCAAGCAATCCTGTCGCTTTATCCAAACATTCTGCCAAGGAAGAATTTGCTGCCTTTGGCAAAGGCAAGTGGAACGCTGATCTGACGACTTATGCTGCTCTGAACACCCAAGATATCCATTCCGGCTATCTGAACCGGTTGTATACCAGTCGCGACTATGAAGCCGGTCTGGTTAATATGATGAAAGAGAAATATGAGGTAACTTCCATATGCTCCTTGCTGCTTGTATGCTTCCATTCTTGCTGACTCTCCTAGCCCCCAAGGGCCGGTTTGTAATATTCTTTCAAACCGGGACTTACCAATATAAATCTTGATGCTTTGAAATTCGCTGATGTAGCCCCCAAGGACCGGTTCAACTTAACGTAGTTAAATCGATACTTTAAGTAATTGAAATTGCCGCATCAGAATATATACGAGCAAATAGCCATTAGCCCCCAAGTGCCAAGTTGAATACTTGTATTGATCTTGGGACTTTGTAAGCAATTGAAAGATGAAGACCGAATATGCATTAGCCCCCAAGTGCTAAGTGTATAACTTGTTATGTGATTGGTACTTGAATCCTTATACCGATTTGTTGAAGCATATATCTGTATGCATGCAGGCGGAGCTGAAGACGAAAGAAACCAAGTCACCGATCTCCAAGAAAACCTGGAAACCCAACAGGCTGAAACCTCCAAAGCAAAAGAGGAATTGGCCAGCGCTTTAAGCGCCATGGAACAGCTTAAGGAGAGCTTCAAGAAGAAGTGGGCGGATTCGGCCACTGAGAAGTCCGCTTTGATCAAACGAGCAAAGGATGCCGAGGCTACACTAAAACCAGTGGCGGATGAACTGACCAGCATAAAGCGGCACATGCATGCCATGACTATTGCTATCTTTGGTAAGCCAGTTTGCCTTCTGAATTGGCTCTGCCTTCTGACAGAGTCACCGGTTTATTAACCCTTTATGGTATTTCAGGGACACGCATTGGTCACTTGGGGTCAGATGTGCGGAAGAAACTAAAAGCCGCCTATACATTGGTTGAACAATTGTATACTGGTGCCCAGCGGATCATCTGTACCGCATCTCATAACAAACCGGCACCCACTTTGATTCAAGATACTCTGATGAAACTGTCGGTGCTTCCTGCCCGGGTTGAAGAGCTGAAGAAATCTGTTGCTCGAACCGGTGCAATCAATGCCTTAATCCAGGCAAAAGCCTGGGTGCCGGATTTTGATCCTATTGAAGCGGCTCAGGGCTATCCCAGCTTGAAGGAAGATGGGTCAGAATTTGGCGAAGCGGATCCGTGAGCAATAAACCGGGAGGTACGTCTGCTAGCTTGTCAACTGGCTGAGGAAGCAGACTTGTCTCATTATCAAGCCCAATATGACAGTCAGAACAAGCGAATAGCTGCACCAATCCATGAATCGGAAAATTTGATCCCTCCAATCCGTAAGCATACTTACGCTCCCAATATTAACCCGTCATTGCTGATCCATGATGAAGCTGTTTTTCAAGCATTAATGGGAATCGAGTGGACAACTGTGGATTTCCAGCCACTGGGTAGAGAAATGGAGGCTGAAGCGGCGCAGGATGACCCACAACCATCAGGCCAGGCTGGTGACCAAACTTGAACCGGAAGCCGGTTTTAAACTGCCTCTTCTTTGTGAAAAACAATTATATTATTATGGGCACCATGTTGCCTTGTAATAGGCTAGCTGATACCTTTTATGTTGATATGCCTTCGTGCATAATTTGTTCTTCCTGTGGTAATGAACTTTCCAAAACACTTTCTGAAATGAAAAATTCATCAAGTGCCACCGCGGTTGTACCGTCAGGCGGAATATGATGTCTGCATATATGAAATCAAAACAAAATTTTAAGTATATGATCAAATTTTTTGAGATACATAATACCTGCCATCATTGAGCGTGAAGTTGGCTTGGCCAATCTTGAAGCGGAGTTTTGCAAACCCACACTGTTGGAGGAGATAACAGCTCCTGTATATATATATATATATATATATATATATATATATATATATATATATATATATATATATATATATATATATATATATATATATATATATATATATATATATATATATATATATATGACGCTGGTTTACCATGTAAACCATGCCGGGTTATAATAAACACCGTGTTACTCCATAAGAGGATGTTAACAACAAGGATCAAACCAGACAAATAGTCTCCGGATTGACGTGAACTGTGTTCCGTCAATTGATTGGTTAAAAAACTTTGTCGGTTTAAAAAACACAATGAAAAGCAAAAAAACCCTTCAAAGAAAAGTGTGAAGCAAAAGCAACGACAAAACCGTTTGCCAAAAAAGGTTTATTTAAGCTGATCAAATGGCGTTACCATGGCCAAACACGACCAAGCTCCCATTAGGTGTAACTATGGTTCTAGTCAGCCAGGTCCCCAAATGAAACCGTGGCATTTATGCCGACCAAATGGCATGGTCATGGTTCGGGTTCGACCAAGCCCCCAAGTGATTCTGTGGCCTTAGGACGATCAAGAGGCATGACTGGTTCAGACATGACCAAGTCCCCAAGTGATTTGGTGGCTCTCGCCTATCAAGAGGCATGGTATTGGTTCGGACACGACCAATCCTCCAAGTGATATACACGATGCTTTTAGCAAAGCGAACTGAAGGGGTAAACCGGAGGCCGCTTTAGAGCAACTCCGTGTAACCTCACATGATGTAAAAGAACAGATACCCCGCTTTAGCTGAGGTTCCGGTTTATTATATTTAATCATAATATATACATTGTCGTAATATGTACATAAGTATAGCCAATGGCTCAGGTATAGTAAGGCTGAAGATGAGCTATATTCCACGGCCTGTTAGTCTCCTCCTCTGATGTACGTGAGTCCTTATGCTCTCGAATATCGATCAGATAGTACGACCTGTTGTGCAGATTCTTGCTGACCACGAAAGGCACCTCCCAAGGTGGGGATAACTTATGCATATTAGTCTGATCTTGGATGAGCCGAAGCACCAAATCTCCTTCCTGAAAGGTTCTGGTTCTGACCCGGCGACTGTGATAACGACGAAGATCCTGCTGGTAAATCGCCGATCGGGCGGCTGCGATGTCACGCTCTTCATCCAACCGGTCCAAAGCATCTTGCCGTGCTGTCTCGTTGTCCGCTTCAATATAAGCCGTGACACGAGGTGAATCATGACGGATATCATTGGGGAGAACCGCCTCCGCTCCATAAACCATGAAGAATGGTGTGTATCCTATTGATCTGTTGGGTGTTGTATTGATGCTCCATAACACAGATGGTAATTCTTCTACCCAACAACCCGGCGTTCTCTGCAAAGGAACCATGAGCCGGGGCTTGATGCCTCTCAAGATCTCTTGATTAGCTCTTTCTGCTTGACCATTGGACTGTGGATGTGCCACTGATGAAACATCGAGCCGGATGTGCTCCTGTTCGCAGAACTCCTTCATAGCACCTTTGGACAAATTGGTACCATTATCTGTGATAATACTGTGCGGAAAGCCAAACCGGAAAATCACCTTTTTGATGAACTGAACCATCATGGCCGCATCACACTTGCTAACAGGTTCTGCCTCCACCCACTTTGTAAACTTGTCAACCGCCACCAGGAGGTGGGTCTTCTTATCTTTGGACCTTTTGAAAGGCCCAACCATATCCAGCCCCCAAGTCGCAAATGGCCAAGTAATTGGAATCATTCTCAATTCTTGAGCCGGTACATGAGCACGCCTTGAAAACCTTTGGCAACCATCACATCGTCTGACCAGATCCTCCGCATCAGCATGAGCAGTTAACCAATAAAAACCATGGCGAAACGCTTTAGCCACCAGAGACTTTGAACCAGCGTGGTGACCACAATCTCCTTCGTGGATCTCATGCAAAATTTCATGGCCTTCTTCAGGAGACACGCAGCGTTGAAAAGCTCCTGATATATTGCAATGATGCAACTCGCCGTTGATGATAGCCATGGACTTGGATCGCTAGATTATCTGCTGGGCTAGAACCTCATCCTCTGGCAACTCACCCCGGTTCTTGTACGCCAGGTAAGGAAGCGTCCAATCTGGAATAACATGAAGAGCCGCCACCAATTGAGCCTCCGGATCAGGAATAGACAAATCCTCTTCACCAGGGATCTTGACCGACGGGTTGTGCAGCACATCCAGAAAAACATTGGGTGGGACCGGTTTGCACTGAGAGCCCAGCCGGCTTAAAGCGTCTGCCGCTTCATTTTTCCGCCGGTCCACGTGGTCCACCTGATAGCCTTTGAAATAACCTGCGACAGTATCCACCTCACGACGATATGCTGCCATGAGTGGGTCCTTGGAGTCCCAAGTGCCAGACACTTGCTGAGCCACAAGGTCCGAGTCACCAAAGCACTTAACTCGACTTAGATTCATCTCCTTAGCCATACAGAGACCATGGAGCAAGGCTTCATACTCAGCTGCATTGTTAGTACAAGGGAACATTAAACGGAGAACATAACAAAACTTATCACCTCGTGGGGAACTTCCTCCACCGTAACCCGGCCTGGATCCTGAGCCACCGCCAGATTCGTGATCATACCGGAAATTATTAGAATTCTTGAACTCCTGCATAATAAAGCAATCCTTCCAAAGGTGGTTTGCTGGCGCCTCCTTCGTCCCATGTCTTGGACAGGGCTGGCTTAGCAGATAGTTTAGGCGGTTTGGGTTAGGGTTGGGTGCTCCATTACGATTTTTCAGCCTACCCTTGCGTTGCTGGCCATTGTCCTGTGCGTTGGTATTAGCCACAAAGTCCATGTTACCATCCGCTTTACGCTTGCCTCCTCTGCCATTGCCTACCCAGTGATGCTGCTGACCTTTGGAGCTGCTGTTCTTCTTCCCTTTCCCTGTCTTGTCATCATCAGATTCGGGATCCTTGGTACTATTAGAATCAGCATATTTCACCAAAGCGGCCATGAGGGTCCCCATGTCGGTGCAATGACGCTTCATCCGTCCCAATTTCAACTTCAGGGGCCCAAACCGGCAGTTGCCTTCTAGGGTTAATACTGCGGTGTCAGCGTTGATGCGGTCTGAGGAGTGCAACACTTGTGAAACCCGGCGCACCCAATGAGTCGTTGATTCTCATTCCTCCTGGACACATGCAGCTAAGTCCACTATCGACATAGGCTGTTTACAGGTATCCTTGAAATTGCTGATAAACCGGGCTCGCAATTGAGCCCATGAACTGATAGAATTAGCTGGCAAGCTTTTTAACCAAGTATGGGCCGTTCCTTCAAGCATCATGGTGAAGTATTTCGCACACGCCGTGTCATCCACATCAAGCATCTCCATGGCCATCTCATAGCTCTTCACCCATGTCTCTGGAGGTTGATCCGCCATGTAATTTGGTACCTTACGCGGGCCTTTGAAATCCTTGGGCAGGCGCATGTTGCGTAAAGCGCGGATAAGGCAAGGCACCCCCAAAGAACTAGAAGTAACACCAGGTTCGATCGAGATGGTTGGACGAACCAGCGTGAGCTGCCGAGCCTGATGCTGTGCGGCTAACTCGGCCTCCCTGCGCGCTCGGGCCCGGTTCACCACTTCCTGAGCATCATCAGCACCACCCGCCGGGTTGTTGCCACGGGGTCCTCCACGTCGTTCATTACTCGACACTGCTGGTTCATCCATATGTCTGCTATAGCTCCGGCTTGGACGGGGGGTCGAGTGGATCCGGTCGCGGCTGTACGAGTACGCTTCCTGTTGGGCCAAAGCTGTCCTCAGAAGTTCCTTGACCCGCCGCGTCTCTACTGCCTGCGGCGAGTCACCTTCAATTGGAATGGCCTCCAGCCGTGCAGCAGCGGCAACAAGATTGTCCATTGGGTTGGAGTAGTGACCCAGAGGTGTTAAAGCATCCTGAGGTATAACGGTGTTTTGACGAGGCGGGTCCATCTGACGAGGCTGAACTGGTGCACCGGTCCCAGGGGCTTCTGCCCGGTTCCCCTCCAGCAGGTTGCCGGCTCTTGGTCCTGGAGTGTTGAAAAGGTCTCTGGCCTCGAAAACCAGAGGTAAGCGGGATCGGTGCTTCCTTCTCATGACTTTATGCGACGCGCTCTGGTCCAACATAAGCCTGTAGGCCTGTGCGTCTAAAGCGGCCCACTCCGCGGCCATCCTGGTGTCCTCAGCCGCCAGATCCGCCTTGGCCTGGGTGATCTGTTCCTTTACCTTTGCAATCTCCATGTTGTGAACGTCCTGATCTGGCGGATTAACTTCCGCCATAAGCACAGCCAACGCATCAAATAGTTCTGATAGAACCTGAGCCGGCGGGCGCACAGGGCCTCCTGCCCCGGCAGCCATCGCCGCTGTTGAACCGGAGATCGTTGCCGCAGCTGTCAAAGAATGAAGCGATGCTTGTGTTCCGGCCATGAATATTCCAACCCGGTTGGGCAGATCAGAGGGGTCCGGAATACTGTCGCCATCGGAACAGCTCCCAATCTGGCCATCTTGTAGCTGATAAAGAGATTCGGTTTCTCCGGTCGAAGATTCGTCACCGGAACAAACGACAGTTGCCCCGCGAAATTCTGATCCGTCCTCATAACTTCCTCCATGGATGACTCCCACGAAGGCACGCTTCATGGCCGGTATAACCCAGGCGGATTGCGCATGCTGAGCCGTCTCGACGAGGTCGGTGTAGATGTCCGGCTCAGGGCCCGGTTCACCGATCTTGCCAATGAAAACGTGAATGCTACCAAAGGGGACCCGGTACCCGTACTCAATTGAGCCGGCCTCGGGGCCCCAGCCTGCATCGTCGATGTAGAGCTTGCCGCGACGACTCTTAGTCATCTGGCCTATAGCATAGCCCTCGAGTCCTTCAAAGCAGCCCTCTAAGAACCGGAAACCATCGTGCGATAGCCCCACGGTGGGCGGCAACTATCGTGGTTTTGTCACGGCAGATGTCCTAGAGAAAGGACTTAGTCGTGGAGCCATCACGATGGGTTAGCTTGAAGGGGTTAAAGCGGACACAAGGACGCAAGAGAGTTTATACTAGTTCGGCCCCTTCGATGAAGGTAAAAGCCTACGTCTAGTTGTGATGGAATTGATGGGGTTTCGATGACTGGAGAGCAAACAAGCTTCGCCTATGTCTCGAGTTGTTGTCTGTTGTCCTTGAACCGCCGCCAGGTCGTCCCCTTATATACACGGGTGACTCTCGTCGGCTTACGGAGTCCCAATACCGGCTCATAGATGTGTCCGGTTTGGTCTCTTCTTATTCCTAACTTACAATACAGGTTAACTACTAACGTCGGTTTACGGCTGCAGGCCTTGAGCCGACCATGGGCCTTGAGCCCTCCTCTGTCTTCTTGGGCTTTAACTTACTTAACTACTGACGAAGTTAACCCGGCCCAGATAGGCCGGTTTACACCCAGTAGTAATATCCCCAACAAGCCACTTGTCTTCGCCTTCGGCGGCGGTGGTGGAGTAGTCCGGAAGGAGAGTCCTTCCCTTCTTGGACACTTCGCCCCCCCAGTAGGGGCAGCCTTCCTTTTCTTGTCTCCCCCGACTGGAGGGGGAACATCTTCATCTTCTTCCTCATCTTCGGGGAAGGAGTGCATCGCAGAGTTATCGGACAATGAGTCTGATAACACCTAGCGCCGGGAGCTCTTTGGGTTCCCTTGGCCTTCTTGGTCTTCTCCGACACCTTGTAAGGAGCCGGAGTCAGCATCTCTGTCAGGAGAGCGTCTGCAGTGTCTTCGGGCAAAGGGGTCGGACGGTTAATCTGCCCCGACGTCTCCACCCAGTCCTGTCAAAGGCCTTGAGCTCAGACCCCGCACATGGTTAAGCTAGGGGAAATAGATATCCTACCAGATGTATGGAACTCACTGAATGCGCTCGGCGCTTCGCGCTTAACCCGTGGTTCTCAGTGAGGGAGGGAGGGACCTCTGCGCCCTTGAACAACACCTTCCAGACGTCCTTGTGCGTCGTGTCGAAGAGCTCGCTCAGAGTCTGGTGCTGGGCTGGGTCGAACTCCCACAAGTTGAAGTCTCGTTGTTGGCACGGGAGGATCTGGCGGACGAGCATGACCTGGACTATGTTGACAAGCTTGAGCTTCTTGCTTGCCATGTTCAGGATACATTTCTGGAGTCCGTCAGCTCCACCGATGAACCCCACGACAAGCCCTTCTCTTTCCAGGAAGTGAGCCGTGTGGGGAATCCGGATCGAAACTTGGGGGCAGCCACCCATTTGGTGTCGCGCGGCTCAGTGATGTAGAACCACGCCGATTCCCACCCCTTTATGGTCTCCATGAAGGAGCCTTCAAGCCATATAACATTGGGCATCTTGCCCACCATGGCTCCGCCGCATTCTGCTTGTTGGCCGCCCACCACCATCGGCTTGATATTGAAGGTCTTTAACCACAGGCCGAAGTGGGGCCGGATGCGGAGGAAAGCCTCACACACGACGATGAACGCCGAAATGTTGAGGACGAAGTTCGGGGCCAGATCATGAAAGTCCAGCCCGTAGTAGAACATGAGACCATGGATAAATGGATGGAGGGGAAACCCCAGTCCGCGGAGGAAGTGGTGGAGGAAAACTACCCTCTCATGAGGTTCAGGGGTAGGAACGATCTGCCCCGCAGTAGGTAGCCGATGCGCTATATTCGCGGCCAAGTATCCGGCTCCGCGCAGCTTCTTGATGTGTCCCTCCGTAACGGAGGAAGCCATCCATTTGCCTCCCGCTTCGGACATGATTGGAGAAGGTTGAGGGGAAGGGTGTGGGCTTGGGCGTTGGAGCTCGAGTGCGCAAGAGTGGATGAGCAAGGAGGAAGAAGGCGTGGGTAGAAAAAAGGTTAAACCTTGTCCCTTTATAAGGGCGGCCGAAACTATGCGCCCCCACAAGCCTGGTAAAACTCGCTTATCCCTCAAGCGCCGTAATCGATGGTGCGGTTGGGTTACCCATGCCCATATTGATGAGAATCCCGTAATAAGGGGAACACGATCTCTGCTTTGACAAGACGTGTCAAGAAACTGCCTCGCGTTGTGTGCGGGGCTAGTTAAAGGAAATGGTTCAAATAATTACCGGGCCATGCCATAATGTCATGTTGCCAAAACGTGTCAGCATATTAGATTTGTGGAAATATTATTCTCTCTACGGTGGTATGTGGAACTTATTTTGCAGGGTTGGACACTATCCTTGTATTCAAATTCTTCCGTGATGTATTCAGAGGAGGAACCCGCCTTGCAATGCCGAAGACAATCTGTGCGCCGGACTCGTCGTCATTGAAGCTTGGTTCAGGGGCTACTGAGGGAGTCCTGGATTAGGGGGGTATCCGGACAGCCGGACTATAACCATTGGCCGGACTCTTGGACTATGAAGATACAAGATTGAAGATTTCGTCTCGTGTCCGGATGGGACTCTACTTGGCGTGGAAGGCAAGCTAGGCAGTACGGATATGGATATCTCCTCCTTTGTAACCGACCTTGTGTAATCCTAGCCCCCTCCGCTGTCTATATAAACCGGAGGGTTTTAGTCCATAGGACAACAACAATCATACCATAGGCTAGCTTCTAGGGTTTAGCCTCTCCGATCTCGTGGTAGATCAACTCTTGTAATACTCATATCATCAAGAATAAATCAAGCAGGACATAGGGTTTTACCTCCATCAAGAGGGCCTGAACCTGGGTAAAACATCGTGTTCCCTGCCACCTGTTACCATTCGCCTTAGACGCACAGTTCGGGACCCCCTACCCGAGATCCACCGGTTTTGACACCGACACCCGCGCTGGCCGTCGATACTGTCCCCCAATGACTAAGCTCACGGCCAGCAAGGGCACTAGGCTCCGCGCTGGTGAGAAGAAAAAAAGACTAGCTAGGTGCCGAACGCGGCCTTTTGCTTTCAACCCCTTTTTCTGTAGCTCAATTTGCGGCCTTTGGATTTGAATTTGAAGTCGTATTTTCATTGGCAATCGCGGGGGGTGTCTTTTCTCGTTCGTGTTAATTTCATGAGTTTTCTAGATTTGTGCCTTGTTTTGAGGTTTGCGTCTGCTCCCCTTCCAAGCACCTCGCGAGCGGGGGCTGGGCGTAGCATACATGCGCCACGCGTGCACCTTGCCATGATTGGCGCTCGCTCCTCGCGAGGCCCTCTCGGGCGAACTAGCAGACTCCTTAGGAGCCCCAAGCCTTGCAAGCCCGCAAAGGACTCCCCTCGAGAGAATACACATCCGCAACAACCAAATCAGAGTAAATCTTGCTTGGGCCAAGGTAAATTACAACCGCACGCCCGCAAGGGGCTCGCGAGCTTACAAAAGCACGCTTTAAGTCTGGTTCAAGGAATAAAACAATAGTCTGATTACATGAGGGGCTCCCCCTCCCCAAAATGATCTTACGCCCTGAGGGGCCGTGCACAAACTTTTTCATGTAGGTTCAACACAAAAGGAGTGTGGGCTCAGTAGGACATGTCGCTTGCCGTGTCCTCCGGGTCGCTATCAGGCACGTCGTGGGCACCACTATCGTTGTCGCTGGCACCGTCTTCACCATCATCAGCCGCGCCGCCCTCGTCCGCCACAACCACCACCGTGTCGTCCTCGGAGGAGAAGGCCCTGACCAGAGCATCCACATTGTCGTCCACCCAGCGTGCTAGGTTGTCTCGGATGATCTCGGGCACCGGGGCGATGACGGCATCAAAGTCAAAATCAGGATTGATGTTCTGGATATGGCTGAAAACGCGGGAAAATGCGCGCCCGAGGAGGCCTCTGCGCTTCTCCTCGACAAGCTCGCAAGCCCTCTCAGCCCAGTTCTCCAGGCGCTTCACAACATCAGTGAAGAAGCGAAGGTGGCTGGCATAGTCATCAGCGTGGGCGTGAGGGGTGTGTTCGTTGCAAATGGCGTCCAGCGCCTGGTTGGCCCTTGTCCTGAGGTCCCGGAGCATGGGGGTGTGCTCGCGCAATAGCGTCTGTCGCTGGATCGCCTCCTCCCTGCTCTGTTGCGCAAGGGACTCAGCAGCGGTAACCCGCTGCTACAGCGGGAGCAGCTCAGCGCAGGCGGAGGCCAACTCGGCCTACACGGAGATCAGGGCAGCTGCGGCGGCTTTCTCGCGCTGCTCCGCCTCCGCCAACCTTGAACTGAGGGCGGTGGTCCTATCCTCGGCTTCGGCCTCCACGAACTTCAGCTTCAGGTCATACCTATTGGCACGATCAGCGCGGGCCTCCGCCACCCCGCGGTTCACTTCCTCCTAGATCCTGGCCTCGCGCTCGCCGGCAACATATTCCGCTTGAGCAACCTGATGCTCCCTCGTCTCCAACCACTCGAGCTCGAGGCAGCGCTCTGTGGCCTCCAGCATCAGCGCTTCCTCGTGCCTCAAGATCCCCCCGCATCGGAGGACGACCCCTTCATCGACACCAAGGTAGCTCTACGCGCCTCCACTTGCTGCTCCAGGGAGGCATTCAGGGCCTGGAGCTCTCGCCGGTGCTCCTCGGCGACCTCACAGCAGTGGTCTGCCTCCCTGGCCTCCTCCAAGGCTCGGGTGCTGGCCTCGGGTGAGGTTGCAAGGGATGCCTTGGCGTCCGCGCTAGCGTGCTCATGCTGGTGGCGCCCGAGGTTGATGGCCACCTTCAGTTGATGCCATTCGTCCACCAGCCGGAGGCCCTCAATTTCAAGATGAGCATCAACATCCATGAGTTCCTCCCCAAGCCTGCTCAACGCACCCATCGCCTCCCGGAAGAGCTCATGGCAGACGGCACCCCGCTTGCACGCAAGCTCGAGCGTGCGGCCGGGTCCGTCCTCCATGCCAGAGGATGTTGAAGGAGTCCGAAGTGGATCGCTTCCTCCCAGCAGAGGGCTGGAGGCTAGCACCTTCCCGGTCTCCCTTCGGGCCTCAGTAGAGGCCTGTAGGGGCAAAGGCTCATTGCTCGAAGAAGAGGCTAAGACCGAGGTGATCCAGCCATCGTCAATAACCAGGGGAGGAGCCCTTGGCACACCTCCTGCCCCTCAGGCAAGGCCATGAAGAAGGGATGGCAAGAACACAGGGGCGAGGCGCCAGGAGGGCGCGCTTGCCTCTCCGGCCAACCTCGCGCCAAGAGCGGCGCGCTGGCTTGGGGCACTCAAGAACGGGGGACTCGAAGCAGGGGGAAGTGGCTTCTCGGGAGATTTCGCCACCCTAGCAGAAAGGACCCCGAGGAGCCATAGTCAGGAGGGGAAGTAGCACTCGAGAAACTATAAAGATAAGGTACTCACTCGTCTATGGTGATATACTTCCTCTGTTTCTATGGCCGAAAGGCATCACCGCTACAGCTTGGAGACCCCTTCCTCTTCCGGAGCGCATCGAAGTTTAGTCGGAGCCGGCCGAAGCCCAGAGCACGATCACCAGCTCTGGGGCGCAGTTGGGGTAGCTCTTGAGGGGGCGACCTCGATGGTGCCATCCTCCGCCTCACGGCGATCCGCCGGGGCCTCGGGGGTTGTAGCCTCAGGAGTATCAGGCTGCGATGCCCCTCTGGCCGCTTCCTCAAGATGGCTCTCTGGAGGGCCGTGGGGCGGCCCTCCGGGAGCCCTGAGCAGTGTCGATTCCTCAGCAGCCACGACACCAGTGGCCGATGATGGTCGCCCCCCTGCGCCCACTTCCGAGGAGATTGCCATGCTAGTGGCGGGCAAAGGAGCCACGGGGACTGGGTTCTCGCGAGACCCTTCAACATCGGCCGAGCATAATCCCCACTCATCGAAAGAGGGCATTTTCCTCGTGAAATCCACCTTGTTCGAGCAACAGTACAAGAGACAACCCTCCTCCGGCATGTTGGCTGGCGACGGGTCGCCCGTCAAGATCTCAAGAACAGTTTGTTGCGCCTCAAGGGGAAGCCCAGACTCGTGAAGCCTCATGCGGTCCTTGCTGCCGGACAAGGTCCACATTGGTCGAGAATGGCGCTGAAGCGGGGCAACATGGCACCGGATGAACTCCTTCACCACCATGGGTGTAGACACACGAAGATCCTTTGGCCTCTTCAACCGAAGCCAGACGTAGGCAAGACGCGGGTCAGCGAGCCTCTTGTGGCCCCAGCCAGAGCTAGGAACGGCGGGTGCCGACGGAAGCGAGAGCAGGGGGCTGAGCACGCTGACGTCCACGAATCCCACCACTTCCAGAACCCGCTTGTTGATGGCGGGAGCTCAAAGTCAATCCCCGAGCCGACTGTCGCAGCCACGGCCTGGAAGCTAAAGAATCCCCAGCACTGTTGAGGGTTGGTCAGGTGCAGTGAGAAGAAGTGGCGAAGTAGGGCCACTGAAGGAGCAATGCCCACCATGGCCTCGCAGACGAAGGCGAAGACAGCAAGGAGGGTGATGGATTGAGGATCTAGGTGTAGCATATGGATCTGGTAATGAGAAAGCATGGCGTTGAAGAAGGTGGAGAAAGGGGGGATCAGGCTGGCCCATAGGGCATGAAGGAAAGTATGGACCTCAGTGACTGTCCTGTCAACGAAGGCGCGGGATGCGGGCTAGGCCACCGTCTTCCCCCATTCGTCGAAATCGGTGGCGAGCGCAAGGCCGATCTTGTCCATGGCTTCCTGGTTGAGCACCACCGACCGTCCGACGGCTGGCCCGAAGGTGGTTCGGCGGAGGACTAGGGCTTCTTCTTCTCCTTCCTTGTCCGGCTAGGCGCCATGGCGATGGAGAGGACAGAGCCCAGGACAGATTGGAAGAAGAAGCTGTCGTTGCGGGAAGGCGGAAGAGTTGGGGGAGTATGTCGCCCGCGACGATGGAGTAACTGTGTAGGTCGCGGCGGCCGCCTAGCCAGGCAGATATCAAGGCTGCGTGGGGAAGTGGAGACGCCCATGTCTCGTCAATCGCCACGCGTCAATTAGGGCCGTAGGCGGTTGGGGCCCGTGGCGCTCCGCACTTGCCCCTTGGCTTCGCCTTGAAGCCAAGTCCGAGCGCGCCTTGGGCCCGGGGGCTACTGTCGGCGTTCTGGGAGCGGGGGTCCCCAGACTTGCCTGCCTGCGGCCCACGGCGTGGCTCCCCTAGCGGCCTGGTACGGCCCATCTTCACCAGCAAACACTCAAGACCCTCGCGAGGGGCCAAGCCTTGTGAGGCGGACGACACAAGACCCCCTCAGGGGCAGCCTCTCTAGGCTGGCTCGCGAGGAGCGGAGAGGTCAAGGTGAGGGGCACCTCGTGAGGTTTTCGTGATGTGAGCCATGACAACCAAGGCTAGGCGGGCGCCAGCGGGCGCAGAGTACTAGTTTCCTCTTTGGTGCTAAAGGAGCAGGCGCAGGCGAGGAGTCCCGAGGCATCATGCAAAGGTTTCCATATCAGTGCAACAAGACCAAGACCAGCAGGACGGCAGGACGGAGGTCACCGTGTGATACGTCTCCAACGTATCTATAATTTTTTATTGTTCCATGCTATTATATTATCAACCTTGGATGTTTTATATGCTATTTTATATGATTTTTGGGACTAACCTATTAACCTAGAGCCCAGTGCCAGTTTCAGTTTTTTCCTTGTTTTAGAGTATCGCAGAAAAGGAAAATCAAATGGAGTCCAATTGACCTGAAACTTCACGGAACTTATTTTTGGAAGGAAAGCAACCCGGGAGACTTGGAGTCCACGTAAGGGAAGCAACGAGGAAGCCACGAGGCAGGGGGCGCGCCCACCCCCCTGGGCGCACCCTCCACCCTCGTGGGCCCCTCGTGGCTCCCCTCACGTACTTCTTCCGCCTATATATCTCCATATACCCTAAAACGATCGGGGAGCACAATAGATCGGGGGTTCCGCCGCCAGAAGCCTCCGTAGCCACCGAAATCCAATCTAGACCCGTTCCGGCACCCTGCCGGAGGGGGCAATTCCTCTCCGGTGGCCATCTTCATCATCCCGGTGCTCTCCATGACAAGGAGGGAGTAGTTCTCCCTCGGGGCTGAGGGTATGTACCAGTAGCTATGTGATTGATCTCTCTCTCTCTCTCTCTCTCTCTCTCTCTCTCTCTCGTGTTCTTGAGGTGATACGATCTTGATGTATCGCGAGCTTTGCTATTATAGTTGGATCTTATGATGTTTTCTCCCCCTCTACTCTCTTGTAATGGATTGAGTTTCACCTTTGAAGTTATCTTATCGGATTGAGTCTCTAAAGATTTGAGAACACTTGATGTATGTCTTGTCCTGCGTATCTGTGGTGACAATGGGATACCACGTGATTCACTTGATGTATGTTTTGGTGATCAACTTGCGGGTTCCGCCCGTGAACCTATGCATAGGGGTTGGCACATGTTTTCGTCGTGATTCTCCGGTAGAAACTTTGGGGCACTCTTTGAGGTTCTATGTGTTGGTTGAATAGATGAATCTGAGATTGTGTGATGCATATCATATAATCATACCCACGGATACTTGAGGTGACATTGGAGTATCTAGGTGACATTAGGGTTTTGGTTGATTTGTGTCTTAAGGTGTTATTCTAGTACAAACTTTAGGGCTGTTTGTGACACTTATAGGAATAGCCCAACGGATTGATTGGAAAGAATAACTTTGAGGTGGTTTCGTGCCCTACCATAATCTCTTCGTTCGTTCTCCTCTATTAGTGACTTTGGAGTGACTCTTTGTTGCATGTTGAGGGATAGTTATGTGATCCAATTATGTTATTATTGTTGAGGGAACTTGCACTAGTGAAAGTATGAACCCTAGGCCTTGTTTCAACACATTGCAATACCGTTTACGCTCACTTTTATCATTTATTACCTTGCTTTTTTATATTTTCAGATTACAAAAACTATTATCTACTATCCATATACCACTTGTATCACCATCTCTTCGCCGAACTAGTGCACCTATACAATTTACCATTGTATTGGGTGTGTTGGGGACACAAGAGACTCTTTGTTATTTGGTTGCAGGGTTGCTTGAGAGAGACCATCTTCATCCTACGCCTCCTACGGATTGATAAACCTTAGGTCATCCACTTGAGGAAAATTTGCTACTGTCCTACAAACCTCTGCACTTGGAGGCCCAACAACGTCTACAAGAAGAAGGTTGTGTAGTAGACATCAAGCTCTTTTCTGGCGCCGTTGCCGGGGAGGTGAGTGCTTGAAGGTATATCTTTATATCTTGCAATCGAGTCTTTTAGTTTCTTGTTTTATCACTAGTTTAGTTTATAAAAGAAAACTACAAAAAATGGAATTATGGATGCCTCATATGCTTCATCTTTTTAATGTCTTTCGTGAGAATAAGGATTCCGATAATTGTGCCAAAGTTTTAGAAGAAGAATGCATTAAAATGTTTGGCACTAAATCTTTGAATGATGAGCATGATTGCAATGTTGTTAGTATGAATCCCTTGAATATCCATGATGCTAATGATATGCAAAGCCACAAGCTTGGGGAAGCTATGTTTGATGAAGATGATATTTTTTGTCCCCCAAGTTTTGATGAGCAAATTTATTATGATGAAAGCATGCCTCCTATTTATGATGATTATATTGATGAAAGTGGATTTGGAGAGGTCATGACTTTATTTTGTGATGAATCCACTATTCGGGAAGAGGTTCCAATTGATTATGAGAACAAATTTGCTATCTATAATGATTATTGTGATGACTTGTATGCTATAAATAATAATGATATCCATGAAAATTGTCGTCATGATTTTAGTTTTCAATTGGATCATGCCTCACATGATAATTATTTTGTTGAGTTTGCTCCCACTATTATTCATGAGAAGAATTTTGCTTATGTGGAGAGTAATAAAATTTCCATGCTTGTAGATCATGAAAGAATGCTTTATATGATAGTTATATTGTTTAATTCATTCATGATGCTACTAAAAATTATTATGAGGGAGGAATATATGCTTGTAGGAATTGCAATAATATCAAGTTTCCTCTCTATGTGCTTAAAATTTTGAAGTTATGCTTGTTTTACTTTCCTATGCAAGTTGATTCTTGCTCCCACAAGTTGTTTACTCACAAAATCCGTATGCATAGGAAGTGTGTTAGACTTAAATATTCTAGTCATATTCTTCATGATGCTCTCTTTATGTTTCAATTCTTATCTTTTATGTGAGCATCATTGAAATCATCATGCCTAGCTAGGGGCGTTAAACGATAGTGCTTGTTGGGAGGCAACCCAATTTTATTTTTGTTCCTTGCTTTTTGCTCCTGTTTAGCAATAAATAATTTATCTAGCCTCTGTTATGATTGAGTTTTTATGTTTTAGTTAGTGTTTGTGCCAAGTAGAACCGTTGGGAAGACTTGGGGAAAGTCTTTGCGATCTTGCTGTAAAAAACAGAAACTTTAGCGCTCACGAGAATTGCTGCCATTTTTTATTGGAGAGTGCTATTTAGTTAATTATTTTTGCAGATGATTAATATATAAATTACTCAGGTCCACCAATTTATTTGAGAATTTTATGAGTTCCAGAAGTCTGCGTTAGTTACATATTACTACAGACTGTTCTGTTTTTGACAGATTCTGTTTTCGATGTGTTGTTTGCTTATTTTAATGAATCTATGGCTAGTAAAAGAGTTTATAAACCATAGATAAGTTGTAATACAGTAGGTTTAACACCAATATAAATAAATAATGAGTTCATTACAGTACCTTGAAGTGGTGTTTTGTTTTCTTTCGCTAACGGAGCTCACGAGTTTTCTGTTAAGTTTTGTGTTGTGAAGTTTTCAAGTTTTGGGTAAAGATTCGATGGATTATGGAATAAGGAGTGGCAAGAGCCTAACCTTGGGGATGCCCAAGGCACCCCAAGGTAATATTCAAGGACAACCAAGAGCCTAAGCTTGGGGATGCCCCGGAAGGCATCCCCTCTTTCGTCTTCGTTCATCGGTAATTTTACTTGGAGCTATATTTTTATTCACCACATGATATATGTTTTGCTTGGAGCGTCATTTTATTTTATTTAGTTTTGCTTTATGTTTTAATAAAATACCAAGATCTGAAATTCTTAAATGTTAGAGAGTCTTCACATAGTTGCATAATTATTCGACTACTCATTGATCTTCACTTATATCTTTCGGAGTAGTTTGTTCTTGCTCTAGTGCTTCACTTATATCTTTTTAGAGAATGGTGGTGGTTTTATTTTATAGAAATAGATGAACTCCCATGCTTCACTTATATTATTTTGAGAGTCTCTAAACAGCATGGTAATTTGCTTTGGTTATGAATTTAGTCCTAATATGACGGGCATCCAAGAAGGATATAATAAAAACTTTCATATGAAGTGCGTTGAATACTAAGAGAAGTCTGATACTTGATAATTGTTTTGAGATATGGAGATGGTGATATTAGAGTCATGCTAGTTGAGTAGTTGTGAATTTGAGAGATACTTGTGTTGAAGTTTGTGATTCCCGTAGCATGCATGTATGGTGAACCGTTATGTGATGAAGTCGGAGCATGATTTATTTATGATTGTCTTCCTTATGAGTGGCGGCTGGGGACGAGTGATGGTCTTTTCCTACCAATCTATCCCCCTAGGAGCATGCACGTAGTACTTTGTTTCGATAACTAATAGATTTTTGCAATAAGTATGTGAGTTCTTTATGACTAATGTTGAGTCCATGGATTATACGCACTCTCACCCTTCCACCATTGCTAGCCTCTCTAGTACCACGCAACTTTCACCGGTACCATAAACCCACCATATACCTTCCTCAAAACAGCCAACATACCTACCTATCATGGCATTTCTATAGCCATTCCGAGATATATTGCCATGCAACTTTCCACCGTTCCGTTATTATGACACACTTCATCATTGTCATATTGATTTGCATGATCATGTAGTTGACATCGTATTTGTGGCAAAGCCACCATTCATAATGCTTCCATACATGTCACTCATGAGTCATTACACATCCCGGTAAACCGCCGGAGGCATTCATATAGAGTCATATCTTGTTCTAAGAATCAAGTTGTAATTCTTGAGTTGTAAGTAAATAAAAGTGTGATGATCTTCATTATTAGAGCATTGTCCTAGTGAGGAAAGGATGATGGAGACCATGATTCCCCCACAAGTCGGGACGAGACTCTGGACAAAAAAAAGGAGGCCAAAGAAGCCCAAAAAAAAGAGGCCATAAAAAAAGACAAGGCCCAAATAAAAAAATGAGATAAAAAGAGAGAATGGACAATGCTACTATCCTTTTACCACACTTGTGCTTCAAAGTAGCACCATAATCTTCATGATAGAGAGTCTCCTATGTTGTCACTTTCATATAATAGTGGGAAATTTTCATTATAGAACTTGGCTTGTATATTCCAATGATGGGCTTCCTCAAAATGCCCTAGGTCTTCGTGAGCAAGTGAGTTGAATGCACACCCACTAGTTTCTTTTGTTGAGCTTTCATACATTTATATCTCTAGTGCATCCATTGCATGCCAATCCCTACTCACTCACATTGATATCTATTAATGGGCATCTCCATAGCCCGTTGATACGCCTAGTTGATGTGAGACTATCTTCTCTTTTTTGTCTTCTCCACAACCACCATTCTATTCCACCTATAGTGCTATGTCCATGGCTCACGCTCATGTATTGCGTGAAGATTGAGAAGGTTTGAGAACATCAAAAGTATGAAACAATTGCTTGGCTTGTCATCGGGGTTGTGCATGATTTAAATATGTTGTGTGGTGAAGATGGAGCATAGCGAGACTATATGATTTCATAGGGATAGTTTTCTTTGTCCATGTTATTTTGAGAAGACATGATTGCTTTGTTAGTATGATTGAAGTATTATTATTTTTATGTCAATATTAAACTTTTGTCTTGAATCTTATGGATCTGAATATTCTTGCCACAATAAAGAGAAATACATGATGAATATGTTAGGTAGCATTCCACATCAAAAATTATGTTTTTATCATTTACCTACTCAAGGACGAGCAGGAATTAAGCTTGGGGATGCTGATACGTCTCCAACGTATTTATAATTTTTGATTGTTCCATGCTATTATATTATCAACCTTGGATGTTTTATATGCATTTATATGCTATTTTATATGATTTTTGGGACTAACCTATTAACCTAGAGCCCAGTGCCAGTTTTTGTTTTTTCCTTGTTTTAGAGTATCGCAGAAAAGGAAAACCAAACGGAGTCCAACTGACCTGAAACTTCACGGAACTTATTTTTGGAAGGAAAGCAACCCGGGAGACTTGGAGTCCACGTAAGGGAAGCAACGAGGAAGCCACGAGGCAGGGGGTGGCCCCCCCTGGGCGCACCCTGCACCCTCATGGGCCCCTCGTGACTCCCCTGACGTACTTCTTCCGCCTATATATCTCCATATACCCTAAAACGATCGGGGAGTACAATAGATCGGGAGTTCCACCACCAGAAGCCTCCGTAGCCACCGAAAGCCAATCTAGACCCGTTCTGGCACCCTGCCGGAGGGGGCAATCCCTCTCCGGTGGCCATCTTCATCATCCCGGTGCTCTCCATGATGAGGAGGGAGTAGTTCTCCCTCGGGGCTGAGGGTATGTGAAGGAAATATGCCCTAGAGGCAATAATAAAGTTATTATTTATTTCCTTATATCATGATAAATGTTTATTATTCATGCTAGAATTGTATTAATCGGAAACATAATACATGTGTGAATACATAGACAAACAGTATGTCACTAGTATGCCTCTACTTGACTAGCTCATTGATCAAAGATGGTTATGTTTCCTAACCATAGACATGAGTTGTCATTTGATTAACGGGATCACATCATTAGGAGAATGACGTGATTGACTTGACCCATTCCGTTAGCTTAGCACTTGATCGTTTAGTTTGTTGCTATTGCTTTTCATGACTTATACATGTTCCTATGACTATGAGATTATGCAACTCCCGTTTACCGGAGGAACACTTTGTGTGCTACCAAACATCACAACATAACTGGTTGATTGTAAAGGTGCTCTACAGGTGTCTCCAAAGGTACTTGCTGGGTTGGCGTATTTCGAGATTAGGATTTGTCACTCCGATTGTCGGAGAGGTATCTCTGGGCCCTCTCGGTAATGCACATCACTTAAGGCTTGCAAGCATTGCAACTAATGAGTTAGTTGCGGGATGATGTAATACGGGGCGAGTAAAGAGACTTGCCGGTAACGAGATTGAACTAGGTATTGAGATACCGACGATCGAATCTCGGGCAAGTAACATACCGATGACAAAGGGAACCAATATGAGCATCCAGGTTCCGCTATTGGTTATTGACCGGAGACGTGTCTCGGTCATGTCTACATAGTTCTCGAACCCGTAGGGTCCGCACGCTTAAAGTTCGATGACAGTTATATTATGAGTTTATGTGTTTGATGTACCGAAGGAGTTCGGAGTCCCGAATGAGATCGGGGACATGACGAGGAGTCTCGAAATGGTCAAGACGTAAAGATCGATATATTGGACGACTATATTTGGACATCGGAAAGGTTCCGAGTGATTCGGGTATTTTCGGGAGTACCGGGGAGTTACGGGAATTCGTATTGGGCCCTAATGGGCCATA
The DNA here is from genome assembly GCF_002162155.2 of Triticum dicoccoides. Lineage (NCBI taxonomy): Eukaryota > Viridiplantae > Streptophyta > Magnoliopsida > Poales > Poaceae > Triticum > Triticum dicoccoides. The sequence continues at coordinate 355,052,069 of NC_041380.1, forward strand.
CGAGAAAGGAGAGAAAGGCCTCAAAGGGTGGCCGCACCCCTCCCCATGGGCTGGTCCGAATTGGACTAGGGGGGGGCGCCCCCTTCCTTCCTTCTCCTTTTCCCTTCCCTTTCCTTCTCTCCTACTCCTACTACTTGGAAGGGATCCTAGTTCTACTAGGAAAGGGGGGATCCTACTCCCGGTGGGAGTAGGACTCCCCTAGGGCGCGCCATAGAGAGGGTCGGCCCCTCCCCTCCTCCACTCCTTTATATACGTGGCCACGGGGCACCCCATAGACACAACAATTGATCTCTTGATCTCTTAGCCGTGTGCGGTGCCCCCCTCCACCATAATCCACCTCGATCATATCGTAGCGGTGCTTAGGCGAAGCCCTGCGTCAGTATAACATCATCATCATCACCACGCCGTCATGCTGACGAAACTCTCCCTCAACACTCGGCTGGATCGGAGTTCGAGGGATGTCATCGAGTTGAACGTGTGCAGAACTCGGAGGTGCCGTGTGTTCGGTACTTGATCGGTCGGTCCGTGAAGACATACGACTACACCAACCGCGTTGTGCTAACGCTTCCGCTTTTGGTCAACAAGGGTACATAGACAACACTCTCCCCTCTCGTTGCTATGCATCACCATGATCTTGCGTGTGCGTAGGAATTTTTTTTGAAATTACTACGTTCCCCAACAGTGGCATCCGAGCCTAGGTTTTATGCGTTGATGTTGCGCACGAGTAGAACACAAGTGAGTTGTGGGCGATATAAGTCATACTGCTTACCAGCATGTCATACTTTGGTTCGGCGGTATTGTTGGATGAAGCGGTCCGGACCGACATTACGCGTACGCTTACGCGAGACTGGTTCTACCGACGTGCTTTGCACACAGGTGGCTGGCGGGTGTCAGTTTCTCCAACTTTAGTTGAACCAAGTGTGGCTACGCCTGGTCCTTGCGAAGGTTAAAACAGCACCAACTTGACAAACTATCGTTGTGGTTTTGATGCATAGGTAAGAACGGTTCTTGCTAAGCCCATAGCAGCCACGTAAAACTTGCAACAACAAAGTAGAGGACGTCTAACTTGTTTTTGCAGGGCATGTTGTGATGTGATATGGTCAAGACATGATGCTAAATTTTATTGTATGAGATGATCATGTTTTGTAACCAAGTTATCAGCAACTGGCAGGAGCCATATGGTTGTCGCTTTATTGTATGCAATGCAATCGCGTTGTAATGCTTTACTTTATCACTAAGCGGTAGCGATAGTTGTGGAAGCATAAGATTGGCAAGACGACAACGATGCTACGATGATGATCAAGGTGTCGCGCCGGTGACGATGGTGATCATGACGGTACTTCGGAGATGGAGATCACAAGTACAAGATGATGATGGCCATATCATATCACTTATATTGATTGCATGTGATGTTTATCTTTTATGCATCTTATCTTGCTTTGATTGACGGTAGCATTATAAGATGATCCCTCACTAAATTATCAAAGTATAAGTGTTCTCCCTGAGTATGCACCATTGCGAAAGTTCTTCGTGCTGAGACACCACATGATGATCGGGTGTGATAGTCTCTACGTTCAAATACAATGGGTGCAAAACAGTTGCACACGTGGAATACTCAGGTTAAACTTGACGAGCCTAGCATATAACAGATATGGCCTTGGAACACGGAGATCGAAAGGTCGAGCGTGAATCATATAGTAGATATGATCAACATAGTGATGTTCACCATTGAAACTACTCCATCTCACGTGATGATCGGACATGGTTTAGTTGATATGGATCACGTGATCACTTAGAAGATTAGAGGGATGTCTATCTAAGTGGGAGTTCTTAAGTAATATGATTAATTGAACTTTAATTTATCATGAACTTAGTCCTGGTAGTATTAGCATATCTATGTTGTAGATCAATAGCTCGCGATGTTGCTCCCAGTTTATTGTGTTCCTAGAGAAAAATTATGTTGAAAAATGTTAGTAGCAATGATGCGGATTGGATCTGTGATATGAGGATTATCCTCATTGCTGCACAAAAGAATTATGTCTTTGATGCACCGCTAGGTGACAGACCTATTGCAGGAGTAGATGCAGATGTTATGAACGTTTGGCTAGCTCAATATGATGACTACTTGATAGTTTAGTGCACCATGCTTAACGGCTTAGAATCGGGACTTCAAAGACGTTTTGAATGTCATGGACCATATGAGATGTTCCAGGAGTTGAAGTTAATATTTCAAGCAAATACCCGAGTTGAGAGATATGAAGTCTCCAACAAGTTCTATAGCTAAAAGATGGAGGAGAATAGCTCAAGCAGTGAGCATGTGCTCAGATTGTCTGGGTACTACAATCGCTTGAATCAAGTGGGAGTTAATCTTCCAGATAAGATAGTGATTGACAGAATTCTCTAGTCACCATCACCAAGTTAGTAGAACTTAGTGATGAACTATGATATGCAAGGGATAACGGAAACGATTCCCAAGCTCTTCGTAATGCTGAAATCAACGAAGGTAGAAATCAAGAAAAATATCAAGTGTTGATGGTAGACAAGACCATTAGTTTCAAGAAAAGGGCAAAGGGAAGAAGGGGAACTTCAAGAAGAACGGCAAGCAAGTTGCTGCTCAAGTGAAGAAGCCCAAGTTTGGTCCTAAGCCTGAGACTAAGTGCTTCTACTGTAAAGGGACTGGTCACTGGAAGCGGAACTGCCCCAAGTATTTGGCGGATAAGAAGGATGGCAAAGTGAACAAAGGTATATTTGATATACGGATTATTGATGTGTATTTTACTAGTGTTCGTAGCAACCCCCCGATATTTAATACTGGTTCAGTTGGTAAGAGTAGTAACTCGAAACGGGAGTTGCAGAATGAACAGAGACTAGTTAAGGGTGAAGTGACGATGTGTGTTGGAAGTGGTTCCAAGATTGATATGATCATCATCGCACACTCCCTATACTTTCGGGATTAGTGTTGAACCTAAATAAGTGTTATTTGGTGTTTGTGTTGAGCATGAATATGATTTGATCATGTTTATTGCAATACGGTTATTCATTTAAGTAAGAGAATAAATTGTTGTTCTGTTTACATGAATAAAACCTTATATGGTTATACACCCAATGAAAATGGTTCATTGGATCTCGATCGTAGTGATACACATATTCATAATATTGAAACCAAAAGATGCAAAATTAATAATGATAGTGCAACTTATTTGTGGCACTGCCGTTTAGGTCATATTGGTGTAAAGCGCATGAAGAAACTCCATGCTGATGGACTTTTGGAATCACTTGATTATGAATCACTTGATGTTTGTGAACCATGCCTCATGGGCAAGATGACTAAGACTCCGTTCTCCGGAACAATGGAGCGAGCAACTGACTTATTGGAAATAATACATACTGATGTATGCGGTCCGATGAGTGTTAAGGCTCATGGCAAGTATCGTTATTTTCTGACCTTCACAGATGATTTGAGCAGATATGGGTATATCTACTTAATGAAACACAAGTCTGAAACAGTTGAAAAGTTCAAAGAATTTCAGAGTGAAGTGGAGAATCATCGTAACAAAAATAAAAGTTTCTATGATATGATCGCAGAAGTAAAATATTTGAGTTACGAGTTTGGTCTTCAGTTAAAACAATGTGAAATATTTTCACTACTCACGCCACCTAGAACACCATAGTGTAATGGTGTGTCCGAACATCGTAATCGTACTTTATTAGATATGGTGCGATCTATGATGTCTCTTACCAATTTACCACTATCGTTTTGGGGTTATGCATTAGAGACAACTACATTCACGTTAAATAGGGCACCATCTAAATCCGTTGAGACGACACTGTATGAACTATGGTTTGGCAAGAAACCTAAGCTGTCGTTTCTTAAAGTTTGAGGTTGCAATGCTTATGTGAAAAAGTTTCAACCTGATAAGCTCAAACCCAAATCGGAGAAGTGCGTCTTCATAGGATACCCAAAAGAAAATGTTGGGTACACCTTCTATCACAGATCCGAAGGCAAGATATTCGTTGCTGAGAATGGATCCTTTCTAGAGAAGGAGTTTCTCTCGAAAGAAGTGAGTGGGAGGAAAGTAGAACTTGATGAGGTAACTGTACCTGCTCCCTCATTGGAAAGTAGTTCATCACAGAAATCTGTTCCTGTGACTACTACACCAATTAGTGAGGAAGCTAATGATGATGATCATGTAACTTCAGATCAAGTTACTACCGAACCTCGTAGGTAAACCAGAGTGAGATCCGCACCAGAGTGGTACAGTAATCCTATTCTGGAGTTCATGTTACTTGACCATGACGAACCTAAGAACTATGAGGAAGCGATGATGAGCCCAGATTCCGCGAAATGGCTTGAGGCCATGAAATCTGAGATGGGATCCATGTATGAGAACAAAGTGTGGACTTTGGTTGACTTGCCCGTTGATCGGCAAGCAATTGAGATTAAATGGATCTTCAAGAGGAAGACGGACGCTGATAGTAGTGTTACTATCTACAAAGCTAGAATTGTCGCAAAAGGTTTTCGACAAGTTCAAGGTGTTGACTACAATGAGAGTTTCTCACTCGTATCTATGCTTAAGTCTATCTGAATCATGTTAGCAATTGCCACATTTTATGAAATCTGGCAAATGGATAAACAAAACTACATTCCTTAATAGATTTATTAAAGAAGAGTTATATATGATGCAACAAGAAAGTTTTGTCAATCCTAAAGGTGCTAAATATGCAAGCTCCAGCGATCCATCTATGGACTAGTGCAAGCATCTCGGAGTTGGTATATACGCTTTGATAAGTTGATCAAAGCATATAGTTTTATACAGACTTGTGGTGAAGCCTGTATTTACAAGAAAGTGAGTGGGAGCACTACATCATTTCTGATAAGTATATGTGAATGACATATTGTTGATCGGAGATAATGTAGAATTATTCTGCAAAGCATAAAGGAGTGTTTGAAAGGAGTTTTTCAAAGAAAGACATCGGTGAAGTTGCTTACATATTGAGCATCAAGATCTATAGAGATAGATCAAGACGCTTGATAAGTTTTTCAATGAGTACATATCTTGACAAGATTTTCAAGTAGTTCAAAATGGAATAGTCAGAGAAAGAGTTCTTGCCTGTGTTACAAGGTGTGAAACCGAGTAAGACTCAAAGCCTGACCACGGCAGAAGATAGAAAGAGAATGAGAGTCATTCCCTATGAATTGGCCATAGGTTCTATAAAATATGCCATGTTGTGTACCAGATCTATTGTATACCCTACACTGTTTTGGCAAGGGGTATAATATTGATCTAGGAGTAGATCACTGGACAACGGTCAAAATTATCCTTAGTGGAATAAGGATATGTTTCTCGATTATGGAGGTGACAAAAAGGTTCGTCGTAAAGGGTTACGTCGATGCAAGTTTTGACACTGATCCAGATGACTCAAAGTCTCAATCTGGATACATATTAAAAGTGGGAGCAATTAGCTAGAGTAGCTCCATGCAGAGCATTGTTGACATGGAAATTTGCAAAATACATACGGATCTGAATGTGGCAGACCCGTTGACTAAACTTCTCTCACAAGCAAAACATTATCACACCTTAGTACTCTTTGGGTGTTAATCACATAGCGATGTGAACTAGATTATTGACTCTAGTAAACCCTTTGGGTGTTGGTCACATGTCGATGTGAACTATGGGTGTTAATCACATGGTGATGTGAACTATTGGTATTAAATCACATGGCGATGTGAACTAGGTTATTGACTCTAGTGCAAATGGGAGACTGAAGGAAATATGCCCTAGAGGCAACAATAAAGTTATTATTTATTTCCTTATATCATGATAAATGTTTATTATTCATGCTAGAATTGTATTAACCGGAAACATAATACATGTGTGAATACATAGACAAACAGTATGTCACTAGTATGCCTCTACTTGACTAGCTCGTTGATCAAAGATGGTTATGTTTCCTAACCATAGACATGAGTTGTCATATGATTAACGGGATCACATCATTAGGAGAATGACGTGATTGACTTGACCCATTCCGTTAGCTTAGCACTTGATCGTTTAGTTTGTTGCTATTGCTTTCTTCATGACTTATACATGTTCCTATGACTATGAGATTATGCAACTCCCGTTTACCGGAGGAACACTTTGTGTGCTACCAAACGTCACAACGTAACTGGGTGATTATAAAGGTGCTCTACAGGTGTCTCCAAAGGTACTTGTTGGGTTGGCGTATTTCGAGATTAGGATTTGTCACTCCGATTGTCGGAGAGGTATCTCAGGGCCCTCTCGGTAATGCACATCACTTAAGCCTTGCAAGCACTGCAACCAATGAGTTAGTTGCGGGATGATGTATCACAGAACGAGTAAAGAGACTTGTCGGTAACGAGATTGAAATAGGTATTTGGAATACCGACGATCGAGTCTCGGGCAAGTAACATACTGATGACAAAGGGAACAACGTATGTAGTTATGCGGTCTGACCGATAAAGATCTTCGTAGAATATGTGGGAGCCAATATGAGCATCCAGATTCTGCTATTGGTTATTGACTGGAGACGTGTCTCGGTCATGTCTACATAGTTCTCGAACCCATAGGGTCCGCACGCTTAAAGTTCGATGACGGTTATATTATGAGTTTATGTGTTTTGATGTACCGAAGGAGTTCGGAGTCCCGGATAAGATCGGGGACATGACGAGGAGTCTCGAAATGGTCGAGACGTAAAGATCGATATATTGGACGACTATATTCGGACATCGGAAAGGTTCCGAGTGATTCGGGTATTTTCGGGAGTACCGGAGAGTTACGGGAATTCGTATTGGGCCTTAATGGGCCATACGAGAAAGGAGAGAAAGGCCTCAAAGGGTGGCCGCACCCCTCCCCATGGGCTGGTCCGAATTGGACTAGGAAGGGGGCGCCCCCTTCCTTCCTTCTCCTTTTCCCTTCCCTTTCCTTCTCTCCTACTCCTACTACTTGGAAGGGATCCTAGTTCTACTAGGAAAGGGGGAATCCTACTCCCGGTGGGGTAGGGCTCCCCTAGGGCGCGCCATAGAGAGGGCCGGCCCCTCCCCTCCTCCACTCCTTTATATACGTGGTCAGGGGCACCCCATAGACACAACAATTGATCTCTTGATCTCTTAGTCATGTGCGGTGCCCCCCTCCACCATAGTCCACCTCGATCATATCGTAGCGATGCTTAGGCGAAGCCCTGTATCGGTATAACATCATCATCGTCACCACGCCATCGTGCTGAGGAAACTCTCCCTCAACACTCGGCTGGATCGGAGTTCGAGGGACGTCATCGAGTTGAACGTTTGCAGAACTCGGAGGTGCCGTGCGTTCGGTACTTGATCGGTCGGGCCGTGAAGACGTACGACTATATCAACCGCGTTGTGCTAACGCTTCCGCTTTCGATCTACAAGGGTACGTAGACAACACTCTCCCCTCTCGTTGCTATGCATCACCATGATCTTGCGTGTGCGTAGGAATTTTTTTGAAATTACTACGTTCCCCAACAGTATGTACCAGTAGCTATGTGTTTGATCTCTCTCTCTCTCTCTCTCTCTCTCTCTCTCGTGTTCTTGAGGTGATACGATCTTGATGTATCGCGAGCTTTGCTATTATAGTTGGATCTTATGATGTTTTCTCCCCCTCTACTCTCTTGTAATGGATTGAGTTTCCCCTTTGAAGTTATCTTATCGGATTGAGTCTTTAAATATTTGAGAACACTTGATGTATGTCTTGTCGTGCGTATTTGTGGTGACATTGGGATACCACGTGATTCACTTGATGTATGTTTTGGTGATCAACTTGCGGGTTTCACCCATGAACCTATGCATAGGTGTTGGCACACGTTTTCGTCATGATTCTCCGGTAGAAACTTTGGGGCACTCTTTAAGGTTATATGTGTTGGTTGAATAGATGAATATGAGATTGTGTGATGCATATCGTATAATCATACCCACGGATACTTGAGGTGACATTGGAGTAGCTAGGTGACATTAGGGTTTTGGTTGATTTGTGTCTTAAGGTGTTATTCTAGTACGAACTCTAGGGTTGTTTGTGACACTTATAGGAATAGCCCAACGGATTGATTGGAAAGAATAACTTTGAGGTGGTTTCGTACCCTACCATAATCTCTTCATTCGTTCTCCGTTATTAGTGACTTTGGAGTGACTCTTTGTTGCATGTCGAGGGATAGTTATGTGATCCAATTATGTTATTATTGTTGAGGGAACTTGCACTAGTGAAAGTATGAACCCTAGGCCTTGTTTCAACACATTGCAATACCGTTTACGCTCACTTTTATTATTTATTACCTTGCTATTTTTATATTTTTAGATTACAAAAACTATTATCTAATATCCATATACCACTTGTATCACCATCTCTTCGCCGAACTAATGCACCTATACAATTTACCATTGTATTGGGTGTGTTGGGGACACAAGATACTCTTTGTTATTTGGTTGCAGGGTTGCTTGAGAGAGACCATCTTCATCCTACGCCTCCTACGGATTGATAAACCTTAGGTCATCCACTTGAGAGAAATTTGCTACTGTCCTACAAACCTCTGCACTTGGAGGCCCAACAACGTCTGCAAGAAGAAGGTTGTGTAGTAGACATCACCGTGGAGCCTAGGACGGCGTCACCACCAAAGCCTTTGGTAGGCGAAGATCACCTTTTGCCAGGATAACTTGTACTAGTTGTCTCCCTTCAAATTTGGTCGCTGTTGGATCCCTTACCGCCTACATTTGGGAAGAGGACTAGGGCCCCTATAAATAGGACTAGCCACCACAGTAGGAGGCAACTTATCTTGGATCGGATTCATTCCATCCTCAACCACACAAGCTCATCGAGCCCAAGAACACCTCTCCTTAGGAGGCTGTTCTTTACTTGTACTTGTTCATCCTCAGCCCAAGAGGCAATCCACCACACCACACTGGAGTACGGTATTACACCACATCGGTGGCCCGAACCAGTATAAACCCTGTGTCCTTTGTTCTTCGGGTTCGGCAAGTTAGGTTCTGAGATCGTTGCAAGAGCGTGAGCTGGGGGAAAGATCTTCGTGCGCACTCCAAGTGTTCGAACCTCAAGGGTTTTGCCGGAACCCGAAATCCGACAGAGGCAACCCCATGTGATGGATAGGGCCTTCGATCGGACAAATGACTCTTGATGCAGGACGCGTTCCAGCCAAGACGTAATTTGGACACACACCCCACTTTAATACGTTGCAAGCACATCTTGACGAGTGTCTTTCAGTGCACAAATTAATATCACAATGATCCGGCTCGTAAGTATATGGTTGTAAGAATTAAGTCCTCATACGCATGCCTATTTTTATTATAAGTTTTCTCTGTTGCAACTTGTTTATGATCCGGTCTAAAAACTACAATTTAATACTCTTGCAAAAGCTTGTTAGAAACCCTTGTCTTCAAGGTGCACGTCCTCTCGTTGGTTCGATATCTCAGGGTCACCTCTAGGGAAAAGGCAAAAATCCTTTTTCTACTTGTTTACCAGATCACTAAAGGGACTCATCATTGTACTAAATGTAGGGATTGACTTTTGGGTTTAGGGTATACATTGTTAGTGATTAGAATTTAGGGTATACAACGTTAGTTTATGGTTTAGGGTTCAGAGTCTACATTTTATTGATTAAGGTTTAGGGTATACATCGTTAGTGATTAGGATTTAGGGCTAGGATTTATGGTTTAGGGTTCAGAGTCTACATTTTATTGATTAGGTTAATCACATAGACTTCATTGTTCATGATTTACAGTTGGCATTTATGACTTTGGTTTCAGTATTTATAGTATTACTATTTATACCTTACATTATTGCATTTCATGTTTAGGACTTTCAAATTGTATGATCATTTCATCCAAATAATTAACTTGTCAGAATTGTATATTGAGTCTGTAAATAGTATAATTACCAACACAAAGTAATAATTAACTCATCAGAATTATATTGCAATGAATCAGTGACTAATAGAACAATTATTACAATGTAATACATTACGTAGAATAAATAAATAAATCTTATATGCACGGAACTAAATTTAGTAATACACAAACATAACACTAAGTTTGATTGTCTCGGGTTTAAGATGATAATCCTGACACCGATGAATTACTACAATCAACTTAATTTGGATCAAATAACTGAACAACTAGATCATAGAAATCTTATTTGACATGGACTCAAACGAATTAATAAACTATAATATTTAATGTGTTAAGTTCTATCGGTACAAACTAGGAACTTAACACTATAATAGTAAATGTGACAATCTCTAACACACACAATTATTTTACACGCATAACCATGGGTGTACCAATTGTATTTCCATTCTAATATTTGAAACTAAACAACCTAGGACAGTGTAATTCTAGCCGTCATGAAATCAAACAAATATTATGTTTCATCCTATGTAACTTAAACCAATTTGTTTTTCCAAACATGTCAGCACACATAACTATATTATTCCCCTCGTAAGATTCAAGATCGTACTATTTTAGACCACATCAACTTAATATATCCAAAGTATCGCCACTACAAACCAAATAAGGCACTTGAATCAAGAATACTCAAAAGAAAACAACGAGTGACGAGATTTGTGAAGCATTATCATTTTCAAACTGTTGCACAAGAACACACAATTATGGACAAGAAATATATAAGTACAACCAATCTTTTCAGCGAATCTTGGGATAGAAGTGGAGTGGCGTTATGGATTCCTTTGATCTTAAGTACATACGAAGAATAAGAAATCTTCCTCTAGGATTGCATTCCTTGTAAAATGACAGCGAAGTAAAAGAACAGACAGGAACCAAGACCAGGAGCAACCATATGCATATGCTGTGAATGAACCGTTTCCCTTACGGCTTATATTTGTCTAGGTTAGATTGACTTATCGTATATTAACCTACCCCCACATGAACAGTTATGCGACCTCACAAGAAAATATATACGACTTTGATGTACATTGCATTACAGACATATATGAGTACTAGCAAGATGCTCGTGCGTTGCACGGAACATCAAGATCTCGTGGGAGAAAAGGATGAACGAGGAAAGGCCTTATCTGCAAATGTGGAGAGGAGTGCGGTTAAATTGTTATAGTTTTCTTCCTATCCGTTAGATATAGATTAGAAGACCTATATTGCAAGATGGCATGCACATCATCATCACCAACTCTGCTTTTTATAAGAGTAGATAGATTATACAAGATGAAAATACTATATACATAAACGAATATCCTAATCTTGGCGCAGAATAGCGGGCACAATCTGCGTGCCCCCTGCACATGCCTGCCACATATCCTTCCCTCGAACCAATATGACCTTGGGTTCACGCCTAATGATCAACATCTACACATACAAATAAAATACTACTTTGGCCCCCAACGAAACTAGTGAGGTTATCAATCTCATTAGCTTTGCTAATTAATACTATAAATAAAGAAATTTAAAAGCACAAGTGTATGAAAGATTTCGTTATAGCAAAAAGCAGATTACAGGAAGACGCAAACATAAATGTAAAAACGTAAAGGAATATTTTTCCTTGCTGGAGTACTATTTAGTTTCTGCTACTCCATGTTACATTGACTGACCCATCTGAGGGATACAGCAGTACTACATGGCATCTGGCATTAAATGGAAGCATTTGAAACTCAAGCCCATCTCAAGAAATTTACAGCAGAATCCAGGACGCCGAGGATCTCCAAAACTATGCCATTTCGGGGAGCAACATCCGGAGGAGAGAGGAGAGAGAGTCAGAATCAGAAAGCTAAAAAAAGCAGCCAGCAATCTAGTGGTGTAGCGAGGCGAGCCCTGGCTGCGTCCCTCCCCTTCCTCCGTTTCCCACCCCTCCAAAAAAAATTCACCTCACGCCCCCGGGCCCCGGGCCTCCCCCCCGCGCCGACGACCCCCCGAAGCTCCCGGAGGCTTCTAGGGCCTCGCCGCCGCCGCCGCCGCCGCCCCCCCTCCCACCAATCGCCGCCTCCGGCAGCGGCGAGGCCGCTTCGCAGACGGCGGAGGGACGGTGCTAGGGTTTGCAGCCGCGGCCGCCGGCGCCCGCGGAGGAGGATGCATATGATGCGGCGGCTCAAGAGCATCGCCTCCGGCCGCTCCTCCGTCTCCGATCCGGTGCGCGTGCTCGATCTGTCCCCGCCCCTCCCCTCCCCCCCGCCAGCGATTCGCGGCGCAGCTGCATTTGCCGTCAATGACACGCAAACCGTGGTGCCGTTTCGTTTTTGCGCGATTTTCCTAGCCTTGCTCGAGCAGCAGCATCGTGGTTCATTCGCTGGATTGATTAGTTGCTATTGGGCGAGAAATAAAAAAAATGCATGTTGCGCTGTCAGGTGGAAAATGCTTCAGTTTGCTTTCGTTGGATTTGGCATTGAGCTAGTTGCGCTTTAAAGGTGACCGTTTCATTCTGCTTTTCATTGACGTGTACGATGAAAACGATACTTAGATTTTTTAGTCCCTAATGCTTTGGCACCGTGAAATGTTTATTTCCGAATAAGTACGGTTCATCCATTTTATAGGTTCATTTTTGCCCCCAAAAGGCCGCAAGGCTGGATTCCACTATTGTAAAGATGCAGAGTGCCAGCATTCATATGCAAAAGAAAGCCACAAGAACGAGCTAGGAGTTCAGGCCAAGCCATTTTATAGTTTCATGAATCATTAAGATATTTGATGCTCCATTTCTACTCCGATAGTTGTTCGGTAGCTTGTTCACTCCATTGGTCATTCACGCGAAAATAGTTACCTACATGGATTGACCGGGAATTGGCTTACCATATAACTATTGCCATTGGATCCTTTTTTGCATATGGTTCCAACCTTCTTTTCAAAGAAGAAAAAACCATGCTCTATGGGGCAGCTTTAGAAGTCTTCTTGCGGATAAGCTTTATGAGTTACCCAATAGTACAAACGTTAAAAGAGGAATGCATATTTTGTTAAAAGATATTGGTGTGTATAATTCTTGATTGATGGAAAAGTTTGATGGATGCAGTTTGTTGGTCATTGCTTGGGACTGCTAGAAAATGGGATGGCTTCCGTCGTTGCAAGATCTATTAATTTCTGTGATTGCCAAATTGAAGTTTCCGTTTAGCCTCTCTATACTCTCCAGCTGTGAATACTTATTTGCATATATTGTTCTTGTTAGGGTGGTGACTCTGGCTCAAAAAGGCCAAAATTTGATCAGGATGGATTGGGCGATATTGTCATTCAACCACATCTATCTGATGACAAACCTATGCATCTAGACCAAGAATCATCATCATCATCATCATCATCATCTCATAGAGATGCTGAGGCAAGCACATCTACTAGTATGAATCCTGCTAAAGCTGAAGAAACAGGTGCAGATCTTCCGAAAGGAATGAATGATATGACAATAAGCGATGATAAAGTTGGCCATAATAATGATAAGGTTATTTTGATTCTCCGCCCATGACTTGTTGACCTAATGCCATTTATTCTTTTGCTATTTATGTGATGGCTTTTCTGACTATAGGAGGCTGAAGGGGTTACCGTTGATGGAAGTGGAACAGAAGCTGGCCAGATCATTGTGACGACAATAGGAGGTCAAAATGGGAAGCCAAAGCAGGTGATGCCTTGATCAGTATCTTTACTACTCTCATACATATTCTACTGCCGGATTCTAGATGCAGTATTTCCATATCGGAAACCTTTGTATGGTCCATGGACTGAGAGTTTACTTGTTCTCGGGAACTCTTATTGGTAGAATTTTGCACTATGACCCCATTTATGGGCATATACAGCATTATTTTTCCTGATGGCTGAGTATTGCGGCTTAAAGCTATTCTCTGGGATGTTTGTACTACTGCATTTATTCCTCAGAACATTGGATGGCCCAGTAATGATAATACTAATACTCCAACTGTTTTACAGAAGGTCTCATACATGGCAGAACGCGTCGTTGGGACTGGTTCGTTTGGTGTAGTATACCAGGTGTGTTAATTTGCCGTCTTTCGCCCTTGTATATCACTACAATTTCTGTTAGTGAATATTTCTAATGCTGGGCCTTGAAGTCATTGATAATATCTGGTACAACAGGCCAAGTGCTTGGAAACTGGAGAGACTGTTGCCATTAAGAAGGTGCTGCAGGATAAGAGATATAAGAACAGAGAGTTGCAAACAATGCAGTTACTTGAGCATCCAAATGTAGTTCAGCTAAAGCATCACTTCTTTTCGACAACTGAGAGGGGTGAAGTGTACCTAAACCTTGTACTTGAATATGTCTCGGAGACAGTTTATCGTGTTGCCAAATATTATTGTCGGCTGAACCAGCGTGTACCCATACTATATGTTAAGTTGTATGCATATCAGGTTTGTGAAGATGTTCCATTGTAGTTTATATATTCTTTCAAACGGTTACTTTCGATGATCCTCAAGTTGTTTGTTGTTCCATCTTTGCATAGATGTGCCGGGCCCTTGCATATATCCATCGTGTTGTTGGTGTATGCCATCGAGATATTAAGCCGCAAAATCTGTTGGTAAGTTCATTGGACTTTTATTAGACATATCTTCTTGCTTGAACCATGCAGTATCATTGCATGCTTGCAGGTTCCCTCCTTCAATGATGACTGCCTGCAATATTCTAAAATATTATTTGATTGTATCATACGTAATGATCAACTTACTGCAATGGATTAATCTTCCAGGTCAATCCTCATATGCATAAACTTAAGCTTTGTGATTTTGGGAGTGCTAAAAAACTGGTATGTTTTTGTCACTTATTTTCTTGGTCATGTGTTTTTACATGTATTTGACAGTACATGGCTCTATTTTAGGTCCCTGGAGAGCCAAACATCTCATACATCTGCTCGCGGTATTATAGGGCTCCTGAACTAATATTTGGAGCTACAGAGTACACCACAGCAATTGATATCTGGTCTGTTGGTTGTGTAGTAGCTGAGCTTCTGATTGGTCAGGTATAGAATCTCATTCTAGAAGCTCAGTTTTCTTGCAGCCAAGTTCATTAATTGAAGTTATGCTTCCTTGAACAGTGAATTTTTTGTTTATCATTATAGATCGTATGACTCCTTTTATAGCTGAAAGTAATGGTATTTAGTTACAAGAACAGTGGAGTATCCGGATAAGCAAATACTGCACAAATCAAGCTCTGTTAAATTATGCAGATGTTATCAAATTCATTTGAAGTTGCTTCACTTTAGAGGGCTAATACTTTCATGGAAAAAATCAAGTTGATTATTACTTTCCTGTCGACAAACTCTTTTTTGTACATGAGCTGGATTTTTTTGTTGAGTTCTCTTTTTTTGGGGGAAATTGCAGCCTCTGTTTCCTGGAGAAAGTGGCGTTGATCAGTTGGTTGAAATTATAAAGGTTTGCATCTCCCGCCAAACCATTAAAGTCTAGTAATTAAAATCAGTAGGCTGAAGTCATCATTTCTTCTCCCTATTCTAGATTTTGGGTACCCCAACAAGAGAAGAAATCAGATGCATGAACCCAAACTACTCCGAATTCAAGTTCCCTCAGATAAAAGCTCATCCCTGGCACAAGGTTAGTAACCTCTCTATATGTATTCAGTTAGCCTAGACCGCTGTAACATGCTTGCCTAATTTTCTTTTGCATGCAGCTTTTTGGTAAGCGTATGCCACCTGAAGCAGTTGATCTTGTGTCAAGGCTACTTCAGTACTCACCAAATCTGCGCTGCACAGCTGTAAGAATGATTTTATCCTTGGGCTATTTGAACCAACCTATGAACAAGTCAGCACAAATTCATTGCTTGCTAACGCTAAAGTATACTCCCTCCGTCCCATAATATAAGATCTTATTACATCCACATTGGATGCAATAAGATCTTATATTATGGGACGGAGGGAGTACATTTTTCTCTAGCTAAAGTACAGTATGGTTGCTTCTAAGAAGAGTGTTGTGTTGTCCTGGCATCTGTGAATCACGGCCCTACTAAGGGCCAGTTTGGTTGGTGTCCACGGCCACATGCCTGGGCAATAGCGTTGCCTGGCATGGACACATTTTCTGTTTGTTTTGCTGCCTGGTCAGGCAACTTTGGATGAGAGGCGTTTGGTTACCACCCTGGCCTGGATAGTTCACTATGAATGAAAAATTCAGCTCATGAGCCCATGTACGAAGAACAGTCTCTTTAATTAAAGAATTAAAGGAGCCCAGGCAGCTGCAGTGTTCGCCAGGCGCTCCAATTCTTACTCCTGGCCCAGGCTAACTATCTCCCTGGCTTCACTGTCCAGGCTAATCACTTGCATGCAAACCCAGGCCAGGCTATACCTGGCATCTTGAGGACCTGAACCAAACAACTTACAGGCAACCTCCAGGGACGTCCCAGGCCAGGCGAGACTTTCCCAGGACGCAAACCAAACTAGACCTAAATTCATGAATGAAAGAAGAGAAATCCTTGAAAAAGGCGAGTACTATTCTGACTAGACATTTTTGCAGGTCGATGCTTGTGCCCATCCGTTCTTCGATGAACTGCGGGATCCCAAGACCTGCTTGCCAAATGGACGGCCATTACCACCATTATTCAACTTCTCGGGAGCTGGTAAATAATAACCATACATAGACTCTGCGATTGTTTTGAACTGTAAAAACTACACCGTGCTGTTGAGTTTTTTGGTACGCTTACCTGATACCTGATACGTACAACCCATGGACATGTGCTGCAGAGCTAGAAGGCCTCCCTGTTGAGCTACTCCACCGGATCATTCCTGAACATATGAGGAAGTGAAGAGAGATGGCGGCTGGAGAAGCGGTCGCTATTTCTCGGCGCCACTGTGCGGGTGGAGACCGGACACCGCGAGCATATCCATGGCTCGTCGTGGATTTGATCTGGAGTAGACTCCCCGGCTGGCCTGGACTGGCCTGGAGCTAGAGAAGGGCAACCGCGGGCATGTGCCCAGGGCCCAGACCCACCCACACTGCTGTGGGCCCCTGTTTTAAGTGTGTGTTTATGTCGTTTGATGAAAGAATAGTATGTTGCTCGTTTCCAGCTTTCAGAATTTTCTCAGTGAAGCATGAAAATGATGATGTCACGCTTCGTATTGACATGGGATTCAAATTCGAATCCCATATCCGAGGCATTCATGGTGGATACCTTTTGACTTGACCAAGTTGCCAGCAGATGCGTTTTCGACCATCATCAAGGCCAGCATAATCATACATGCATTGCTTCTATGCGAGTGCAATCGAAGTACTACAGATCACCAGATCTGGTAGTGGTATTGACAATCAAACCGTCTCCATTTAAAACAAGAGCCTGGTCCACTTACATGTGCCTCCAATATGAATGAATATGATGATGCAAATTGTTTGTTTATCTGGCCAGCCCAACCGAGGCTTCCGTTCCGGTGCGATCTGCAGAAAGGGAAGATGGGTGACAAGTGTAGTGTGGTAGCTCAACGAAACCTCACCAGATGCAGATAGCCGAGGACGTGTCCTTTGCCCCCGGATACTTTACGTGCAAGGTTGTTGTCTTGGTGGTGACAAGTTGGCACGGCAGGCAGCAGTGGCGATATTTTTTGGGTGATGCGTGTTAGGAGAGGACAAATATCCCGTGAAAGATTCTTTTTGTTTTTGAACATTTTTTTGGAAAGTTTTCCATATAAATTCACTAGATAATTGTGACATCGTACAAACACAGCCTAGCCATTCTTCTACCGACAACGTTGTGAAGTCGCTTGGAACATTTAAGTCAACAGTAGCACGCATCCATCGAGTATGATGCAATGAGTCACTCAGACACCCGGCCATTAATAATGGCACGATGGTATGCTTACTGATGAACCATCGGTGACACCGACTCGATATAAATATATCACCAATCAGCGACTGCGACCTGTTCAATAGGCACACCTAGAGCTAGAGATAAATCACATTGGGTGGGTGATCTTGGGCCGTACAGCAAGTGCCGTCCATCGGTCCACCTCAGAAACTTTGTCCCGTGTCCCGACCTGCTTTCTTTTCTTTTCTTGCTGGACATCATCGGAGGACAAACCCGCCGTCCATATCAAAACATGTGATTTGCGAGCGCCCAACCACACCCCCGCCCGCCTACCATATTTGACCCCATTTTTGTTTCATTTTTTCATTTTTTTCTTATAAAAAATTAAAGGTTGCGAGCGTATAATACAAGTAGGACGCGTACCTCACCCGAGTTACCTCATTGGCCCCATTTTTGTTTCATGTCTCTGTTTTTTTGCTTAATTGTTACTTCCTCCGTTCTAAAATAGATGACCCAATTTTATATTAAAGTTAGTATATAGTTGAGTCATCTATTTTGAAACGGAGGAAGTACAAGTGTATAATACAACTAGGACACACTGGACACCATCATACATGTATGCATGCATGTATTTATGTATGTATGTATGTATGAATTCTAGGAATACTACACATCACCAAGAGGTGGGGAAAGAGACGGTTTTGTGTTTAGAGATGGTACAAGCAGGTCAATTAGTGGTTACTTGTTAGGTAGTGTTGCCAATCAGCCATGAATGGCAACTTTACCGGGCTCACTAAAGGCGAACAAAAAGAAGTGAAAAACAACAACTTGAAACTCATCCGTCCAAGCAAACCAAAAAGGTGAAAAAGCTTGGCCCGTGACCATCATCTAAACCAACTCCATCAGTCACTAAGCACCATCACACCCCACACAAGCCGCGGCTACTAATCTATACTCATGTGGTCCCGGCGGCACATGAGCCATGCCAAAAAGATATTTATATTTTTTTCTCTCACACTATTTTAAAAATAAAAATACTGTACATTTTAAACCAAGAGTATATATAAAGCGAGGATGAAAATGGAAATATAAAAATCAAATCCAAAGCCTTGTACTCCTCCTGCTCCTCCCCCTTGTTCCGGGCCTGGGAAAAATTTGAGACCCCAGAACGCAAGACGCGAAGACGACCCACCACCGCCCCCCCGCCCCTAAATTACGGCCGCACGCCTCGCCGCCGGCGATCCCGCCGACCGTCGTAGGTCCGTGCGGCGTGCCCGTGCCCACGAGGACGCCGCTCGCCGGCGCGGGCGGGCAAGGAGGGCGGCGATGGGGAACTCGCTGGGGTGCTCCGCGTCCGGCGAGCGGCTGGTGTCCGCGGCGCGGGACGGGGACGCCGTCGAGGCGCGCATGCTGCTCGAGCTCAGCCCGGCGCTCGCGCGCTACTCCACCTTCGGCGGCCTCAACTCCCCGCTCCACTTCGCCGCCGCCAAGGGCCACCTCGACGTCCGTGCCGCTCTCCCTTGCGATTCTATATACGCGCCCGCCTGCGTGGTTTCCCGTTCGATTTGATTCACGGACCGGTGGGTTTTTTGGTTTTCAGATTGTGACGCTGCTGCTGGAGAAGGGCGCGGATGTGAACGCGCGGAACTACTGCGGCCAGGTAGATCTTTCTGTCCGAGTACCATTTCATGGATAGGACAGGAATCTCCCCCCAAAAATGGAAGATCTGTCATTTATACGTGCTGAAATTGGCAGCCACCGCGTCGTGTTTCTAGTGAAAGTAGTAGTACCTGATCTTTGCAATATCGGGGCAAGCCAAAAACTGAATTCTTGTTGGGCTCTCGTGGTCTCCTGCCCTGTGCTCGCCCACGGGATAAACATGTGTTACATTTCGATCAGTCTCTACAATCCTTTCTGCGAGTCGAATCATTTAGCTGATTGTTTTCTTTACTTGGATGGGCGGATGAAGACTGCATTGATGCATGCATGCCGGCATGGACACTGGGAGGTGGTTCAGATGCTTCTGCTCTTCAGATGCAATGTATGGTGGTATTTCTGATATGGTCTTTACAATGTGTACCATTTCTGCCCTGAGACAAGGAAGGTGCTGACTGCTGCTTCTGTTTCGGTTGCTTGGAAGGTTACCAGGGCGGATTACTTGAGTGGTCGAACGGCATTGCACTTTGCAGCACACGACGGACTTGTTCGGTGTGTAAGGCTGTTACTTGCCGACTTCATCCCAAGTGGGCCCTTGGAGGATACTGCCTCTTCGGTGGCAGATGGCGGTGATTCTCAGACGAATAGCGGCAGCAGTCCTACTTCTTCACTGGGACTCAAGTTTAATGAACCGTATGTATTTTGTCAAGTGTTGATCTAGTGTTGTCTATTTTGTTTGAAATAACTAGCAACCAATTGTACGCTGTCTTTGTGCAGTGCTCGTGTGAGGTACATCAACAAACCTGCTGATGGCGGTGTTACCGCTCTTCACATGGCAGCTTTGAATGGTCATTTCGATTGCATGCAATTGTTGATTGAGTTAGGTGCAAATGTCTCAGCTGTCACATTTCCCTATGGAACTACATCAAATTTGATAGGCGAGTGATGATTCTTATTTCAGATGATATGCAGTAGATAATGCTATTTTTTCTTACCTAAAATAAAACGAGTTCTCAAATTGTATCTGTATGGATCAGGAGCTGGCAGTACTCCTTTGCATTATGCAGCCGGTGGGGGCAGTCTGGAATGTTGCCAGGTATGTTACTGTCATAAAGGAGTATTGTATTTTTGGACAAGTACCATTTCACGCCTGTACTTTTCGCATATGTATTGATACGTTCTAATGTTTGTAATGCCACCATCACAGGTACTTCTTTCAAAAGGTGCTAGCAGGTTGACACTCAACTGCAATGGGTAAGAATCTGTTGCTCAATTATTAATGCCAAGTTGTATTTCAAAATATTTATTGACTGTGCCATCACAGATATTTTATTATATTAACTTGACCGGCTCTACATGAACCTAACGTGTATCTTCCTGTTGAAATGTTACTAATACGTATCTTGTTCTTTAGGTGGCTTCCCATGGATGTTGCTAGGATATTTGGACGCCGTTGCTTGGAGCCATTACTTTCTCCAAATTCACACACGGTTATTCCAGCAATTCAGCCATCCAGTTATCTCGCCTTGCCACTGATGAGCATACTTAATATAGCCAGGTTAGTGCCTAACACTCACCATACACCTCTTTTGATTTTTTAAGTTTTATAAGTAAAATATAATGACAACAGTTACTTTGATGAACAACAATGAGTGCTGCTTGATTTCTGAATCTATACTTTTTGAGAAAACACACAAGGGTGCTAGCAGTTTTATTCTGCATACCAGCTGATTTGGTTCTTATAATCAATTGGGCCAGTTTATGTATCTTGCGGAATTGCAATGGTTTCTGCAATGTTACTTGCAGAAAGGCATACCTGAACGAGGCAATTGCCAAAGTCTGTTCTTGAGTTGGAACGGACATAGAGCAAATATTTTTACATCTTCTTGTGTTTTGTTATCTTCAATGAGTTCACTCTTTATGGTGTTGTTACCGTAGTGAGCTGAGTGTGCCTTTCTTGACTTATTTCACCTTTGATACAACTGCTTGTTGTTCAGACACCAGATAATGCTTTCAATTATCGACACTTCCATGTTCAATATTCAAAATGAGGAGTGCACTTGTCGGCTCTTTTGCTTATAGATTTCTTTTATATGCTTTGCAGAGAATTTGGGTTGCAACACACTGTATCCTCGGTGGATGAGAGTGACCTTTGTGCAGTTTGCCTGGAAAGGTCTTGCTCTGTAGCTGCTGAAGGTGGGGGCTACATGACACACTTTGCATGAACATTGTCCCATTTTTTAACTAAGGGCATAATCATATTTTACAGACTGCTCAACGATCATAGGATAAAAACTATCATAACAATTTGTCAAGAGATGGACATAGTCCTGTCTAATCCTATCTAGTAAGCTCCATCTATTTTGAATATGTTACATTTGTTCATATTTACATTCTAAGCTTGGATATGCACCAATGAGTCATCTTCGCTATCCTTGCATTTTTTTTTGTTAGAGAATAACACTATGCATCTTAGCACTTGAAAATTGAAATTTGTTATTGACTTAGTTAGAACACCTAAGACTATTTTCTTTTATCACAAACTCGAAACACTCAATAAGTTGGGGCAATCATTCAGTGTCATAGTAATCTGAAAATGAGGCTCATATTTCTGTATCCTTGCAGGGTCGTATGATGCCACCCTTTTGTGAATTCCCTTGTTTCAAACAATTCTAATAAACAGTGATAATGGCAGAAACATGAAACCGAATACGAAATAACCTGAACCTGCCTGTGTGGAGTGAGTTTAAGGTTTATTAAGTCATGTTTTTTCAATAGGATTTCACTTGCTCATGTACATCACATTACAGTACACCACCAGATGAAAAATGCAATGGTGGTATCCTAACATTACATTCTGTTCTTTCAGGCTGTGGTCACGAGTTCTGCATCAAATGTGCTCTCTATCTTTGCTCAACCAGCAACGTCCGTGTGGAGTTCACAGGCCCAGCTGGGTCAATACCATGCCCTCTCTGCAGGAATGGAATAATGTCATTCACTAAGCTACCGAGCACACCGACAGAAGGGCTCAAATCAAGCTCAGCACTCACATTCTGCAATCCATGCATTCTGAATACCCGTTCTGTGGACTCCCCAGCAACTGTCTGTAAAGCTGAAATCAGGCGCAACCGTGTGGCAGCTCTCTCTTCCGAGTTAGTCTGTCCACTGACCTGCAGCCCATTTCCGTCGTCCGCCCTCCCAACCTGCAGGTGCAGTGACGACGATCCATGCGGCTCAACAGAAACGCTGGATGGCTCCGAGGTGCAATCTCCGCGGCCCTCGCACAGCACAAGCACAGAGCTGGATAAGAGGGGAGAGCAGGACGTTGACCGGACCACCTGCTCAGGCATGTTCTGGAGTCGCAGAAGCTGTCAGAGGGAGCAGCAGTGCAATGCGGAAATCAATGCTTGATTCCTCCCCTTCCTGGTTGTGAATATATTTGGATTCATCGCAGCTCAATGCGGGAGATGATCAGCGGTTATTCTTTCCTCCCCGGCTGTGTTTCTTTTTCTCCCGTTTTACAGCCAAGATTTTGGTGTTTTGGTGATCCATCCTGCAGCTTTTGGCTGCCGTAGTTTTCACTGTATTGTAACATTCGGCTCATATCTACTGTGTTGTGTCATGAGACTGTGAGTGAGTCTAGATCATAGCTTGAAAATCACTAGTCAGTTACTGTTCTGTAGCTGCATGTAAATTATACGGTTTGGATGGGGTTGTTTTTTGCTTCTTCTGATCCCGGTGATAAGATTCTATGTAACGTGACATCAAATTACCCCCTGATGATATATAGATTATGCCACAATCTCTTCAGTTTCTTTGTACAGTACAGTAGTGGTTCTGCTGAGCTCACATGAAATGCATTTCCTCTGTCCACTATTATAAGATGTTTTACATATTTCAATACGGACTACATACATGCTGAAATAAGTGAACAAACACACTTACATCTGAATCAGAAAAACTTAGAAGATCTTATGAATTTGGAACGGAGAGAAAAATCTTTTTTCTTCAGCATTGCTTCCTACAGTCCTCTACCTACTGAAGATCAGTCATCAGTCGTCTTTGGTATCAGTACGCACAGACGCTGCCGGCGGCGGTCGAGCTGTTACCCGCCGGCCCTGGCAATAGGGTGCCGATGATCCTGTCTCCGAGCCCCGGCACCGCCGACAGGAAGTGCCCCACCCCGGCGAGCTCGTGGTAGCCGACCCAGCCGAGCCGGCGGCATATGTGCCGCTGCAGCTGCACCGGCACGACACCGTCCTCGTCGCCCTGGAAGAGGTGCACCGGGAACGGCGGCGCCTCCCCGAGGTCCGTCGGCTCGAACTCCGGCCACCGCCCGAACATCACCGCCATGTCGCGGTAGAAGGACTCCTGCCCCCCCTGCTGCGTGGCCGCCTGTGCCCTCTGCGCAAAGCAAAGCGCACGATCGTCGCGTCAGGGTCGTATCGCCGAGGCTTGGATCGAGATCGACAATGGGGGAGCTGAGGGAAGGGACGACGAACCTTTTGGAACATTCCGGTGGAGAGGGCCATGAGGCGGTTCTTCTCGTCGAGGGCGTTGGGGAAGGAGCCGGAGCCGCTGACGACGGTGGAGGTGGGCAGCCATGGCTGGCTCATCCACCAGTGCAGCAGCCACGGCGCGTAGTAGGCCACGCGGAGCGACCACTGGTCACCCAGCGGCTGGCGCCGGTACAGCTGACGCGCCAGCCCCCTCGGCAGCCCCGACCACCGGTAGTTTATCACCGGCGCCATCATCGCCACTCCGGCCAGCCTGTGTGGGATGTACTTGACGGAGGCCCAGCCGGCGTGGCAGCCGAGGGAGGAGCAGATGAGGTGGAACTTGTCGCCGAGGTCCAGCGCGTCGGCGAGGTCCTGGATGTCCAGCGCCGCGCTCTCCAGCGACCGGCGCGGGTCCGGGTCGCTCTCGCCGTAGCCGGCGCGGTCGAACGCCACCATGTACACGCCCAGCTCCTCCAGCAGCGCCTGCGAGGCGCGGGGCGAGTCCATGCGGCTGCCGGAGAAGCCGTGCGAGTAGACGACCTTGAACCGCGCGCCGTCCCGGCTCACGCCGGACTCGGCGTACGCCAAGAACCGCCCGTCGCGCATCCGCACCCTCGGCGCCGTCACCGGCGGCCCGCCGGGCGCACCGCACGGCGTCGGCGGCGGCGGGCGGACGGCGTTCGCGAACCACCCGGCCGCCAATGCCAGCACCATCAGCACCAGCAGACCCACCGGCGGGCTCCCGTTCCCTGCACACCACCGACGCACAACATGTTAACGAACCGGACGTACACGGCAACGCATGCATGCATGCACGCATCCGATCACCAAAACCGCCGCCGCATTGTTTCTCCTCAGTTTTCTTTGCGCACTTGTTACCTGTGGAAGCAGCGGCAGCCGCCATTGGAGGCGACGCAGGAGGAGCTGGAGCTCTGGGATCCTTATCGAAATGGATGTGGGGAATGTGTGGCGTTGTTGGAGCAGGAGGCGGACAGCTTAATGTGTTGGGTGGGTCCTGGGCTAAGCTAGTGGCAGCTGAGTAGCGGTGACACTTTGCTGAAAGAAAATGCAGCGCGTAGTGGAGGCCAGGGCACGACCTACCAACGTACTTTGTATACATGCATTATTATGCCTAGCAAGAAAAACCTCTTCACCTACCACCACTTTTTACTAAGGGTCTTCCCAAGCACGCCTGACAGGTAGGAGTAGTTTTCTCTTAAGCTTTTCCTGGCACAAAATAACGTTGGAAGAGAACAGAGGAATCCAAAAGTAGAATTTCTGTCATGCTCCGAGAGAGTAAGAAATTTTTTAGGACATGAATTTATCTTGCAAAATGAATCTCGCGTTCCAAACATGCTCTGTGTGTGGGAAATATAAAACGACACAGGTCCGTATTAGATTAGGTTTGAGATAGCATATATAACCACTTTGCATTAACGATAATCAGAACACTCATATCTTGAACCACATATATATAACCTGTGGATGCAAGTGGACCATGCATGAAATTTGCGATGATTTATATTTGGAAGTACGCAGATCTTACATAGGTGTGACATAGGAGATGATGGCTTACAAGTTACAAATGAGTTACACACACTGTTGCTTTCTACATCACCAAACTCTATTCCTGTCTCTGCTGCCTAACGTCCAAGAAATTTGCGCGCGTCCAAGGAATTTTTAGGTTTGAGCTATAACCATTTTGTATTAATGATAATCAAAACACTTAAGTCCTGAACCATATATATAGCATGTGGATGAAAGTGGACCATGCGTGAAATTGGCGATGATTTATGCTTGTAATTTTGTACGCAGATCTTACATAGGTGTGACATAGGAGATGATGGCTTACAAATGGTTTACACACACGATTGCTTTCTACATCGCCAAAACTCTATTCTTGTCTCTCCTGCCTAACGTCCAAGAAATTTGCGCGCGTCCAAGAAATTTTTAGGTGCTATAACCATTTTGTATTAATGATAATCAAAACACTCAGGTCCTGAACCATATATATATAACCTGTGGATGCAAGTGGACCATGCATGAAACTGGCGATGATTTATGCCTGGAATTTTGTACGCAGATCTTACATAGGTGTGACATAGGAGATGATGTCTTACAAATGGTTTACACGCACTGTTGCTTTCTAGTACTTCACCAAAACTCTATTCTTGTCTCTCCTGCCTCAGTTTTCAGGAGAACGTACTCCGTCAAATTTGCGGTTGGAGTTGGTGAAGAAGTGTGAATGGAGAAAACGAACCAACACGATCTCCTCTTCCCTCTGGCAGCTCATGTCAAAAGTACCTACCTTTCTGGAATCTTCTCACCAACCCCAACAATGGCGACCCGTTGAGCATGGCCAATGAGGGGATGACGATGGCCTCCTGGTCGGTAGTGTTCTTGGTAGGTAAAGACTCGTTTCAGAAGTTCGGTGTGTTCACAATAATTTTGTCAATGCACATTGTGTGGTGGTCAAGGTGCACTACTCCACCTGGTTGCTTTGCTCTTTAGACTTTGGTTAGCAGCTACTAGCTCCATATCCTTCCTAGGTTATTTACACGGAGAAACATGCGCTAAAATCAAGCTTACAAGTGCAAGAAAATCTCAGAATAGTATATTGTTGAAGTGAATGTTTGCAACCATGTTATTTTTTCAAATTCAATTAAAAATTTCCCAAAATAAATGCATTTTTTGCATCATTTCATTAATTTATTTGTTATGTTTTGAGATAGCTTATCGTTCATGCCGAACGGTGCCTTGTTTTATTAATTAAAGAGAGGGTTTAATACAAACACTAGTAGAAAAATGGTCAAATGTGAAGCACATTAGTGCCGGTTTGAATTTGAGCCGGCACTAATGTGACCATTAGTGCCGGTTCCAACGGCTAGGCGGGCGGGCATCATTAGTACCGGTTCGTGGGCAACCTTTAGTGCCGGTTCATGCCACGAACAGGTACTAATGAGGTTGTGTCAGGTTATGGTCAGGCTGAGGCCCCCACGAAGATCTTTAGTACCGGTTCATGGCATGAACCGGTACTAGAGTTTCTTAGTAAGCTGATTTTTAGTCCCACCTCGCCAAGAGAGAGGCAGTATGAGCGGTTTATAAGCCGTGAGTGCAGAGACAATAACGAAGAGGCGCAATGCTCACCTGCACGTTCCTTAGCTTCAAGCCTTTCAGAATAGCATAGATTGCACTGAGTCATGTGCAGTGCAGTCTACACTATTTCGAAAGGCTTGAAGCAAATTAACCAGCATTGCACCTCTTTTTTATTTTTAATAACTTATTTGAACTCCGGACTTCTTGTGTTTCAAAGCGGCGTCATCAATTTCCAACATGTTCCGACATCATTTGCTGTTTTTCAGTCATTTACCGAATTGTTTAGAGAGCTAAATGACCGTGAAATTGAAAATCACTACAAAATGAACTATGAAAATGTTGAAATTTGGCATGGTATCATCATTTCACCCGCATAGCATGTGCGAAAGAGTAGAGAGGGTCACGGCAAAAACTGGACGCACTTCGTGTACAACCTGGACAATGTCTTTCGGAGTATCAGGGTTTCGGACGAGAACTCATCTGTTACACGGGCACTTTAATGTTTTTATACTTATTTGAACTCCCGACTTCTTTTGCGTTCAGTATGCAGTATTCAAAGCGGCGTCATCAATTTCCAACACGTTCTGACATCATTTGCTGTTTTTCAGTCATTTACCGAATTGTTTAGAGAGCTAAATGACCGTGAAATTAAAAATCACTACAAAATGAACTGTGAAAATGTTGAAATTGGGCATGGTTTCACAAAACGAACCGGTACTAATGAGGTTATGGCAAGCTGTTTTTAGTCCCACCTCGCTCCCCTAACAAGCCTTTTACCACCTTAAATATGTTACTTCTCAAACTATCACAAGAACTTGGTCTTCATTGAACTCTATGTGTAGAATTTGTGGCCGCAATATGAGTCTTCATCGGTTTATAAATCGTTGAGCACTCATATTGACAATTCAGATTATACACACAAAGATCATTGATGATCAAAGTATTTTTGATGTATAAGATCATATTGACAATTCAGACTGTAAAGAAATATAAGATCATGATCTAAATGCTCTTATATTTTTTGCGTTCAGTATGCACCATTCAAAGCGACGCCATCAACTTTTAACCATTTATGCCTTCATTTGCTATTTTTATGTCAGTCGTTTTTGCGGTATTGTCGAGACCGATGAAGACGGCCTTGTGGCGAGTGCAGCAAGGGCGTGAGGACTATGACCAGGCCTCGAATGGTTAAAGGCATGGGGATTCCGACGGTTGACTTGTCCCGGTAAGGGAGGGATGGGGCTTCCATCGCCGTAGAATAACATGAGGTGTCGGGGTTAGAGGAATGCCTCGAGGGCGGCTATGAAGAGGGGGAGGAGGCAAGGCTCGTGTGTCAGCGGGGTGGCGGGAGCGCGCGGTCTAGCCGACACTGCTTTTGGTCAGCTGAAGGAAGAAGATGAGAGATTCAAGAAGCACGCCATCGTTGGATTGGAATCCAACGCCTAGCAGAATCGACTGATGCGAGAAAGAAGGAGGCACTTGTTGGGAATGCAGTATTTCAAAAAAATTCCTATGACCACGCAAGATCTATCTAGGAGATGCATAGAAACGAGAGGGGAGAGTGTGTCCACGTACCCTCGTAGACCGAAAGCGGAAGCATTTACTAACGCGGTTGATGTAGTCGAATGTCTTCGCGATCCAACCGATCCAAGCACCGGACACCTCCGCGTTCAGCACACGTTTAGCTCGATGACGTCCCTTGATCTCTTGATCCAGTTGAGGACGAGGGAGAGTTCCGCCAGCACGACGGCGTGGCGACGGTGATGATGAAGTTACCAGCGCAGGGCTTCGCCTAAGCACTATGACGATATGACCGAGGTGTGTAACCATGGAGGGGGCACCACACACGATTAAGAGAAACTTGTGTGTTCTAGGGTGCCCCCTGCCCCATATATAAAGGAGAGGAGGGGAGGCCGGCCGGCCCTTGTAGGGCGCGCCAGGAGAGGGGAGTCCTACTAGGACTCCAAGTCCTAGTAGGATTCCACCTGGAGGAAGGGGGAAGAAGGAAGGGAGAGGGGGAAGGGAAGGAAAGGGGGGCACCGACCCCTTCCCCTAGTCAAATTCGGACCCAAGGAGGGTGTAACGCCCCGAGACCGATGTGCCAGGTGTCGTGCAGTTATTCGCTGTTGTTGCGTTGTCATTGCTTGCGTGTCATGCATTGCATATCATGTCATCAGGTGCATTTCATTTGCATACATGTTAGTCTCATGCATCCGAGCATTTTCCCCGTTGTCCGTTTTGCATTCCGGCGTTCCGTTCTCCTCCGGTGGTCATTTCTACCTTTCTTTCATGTGTGGGGGTTAAACATTTCCGGATTGGACCAAGACTTGCCAAGCGGCCTTGGTTTACTACCGGTAGACCGCCTGTCAAGTTTTGTGCCATTTGGACTTCGTTTGATACTCCAATGGTTAACCGAGGGACCGAAAAGGCCTCGTGTGTGTTGCAGCCCAACACCCTTTCAATTTGTCCCAAAACCCACCTAAACCCCCTCCATCATCTAGAGCGTTCAATCACGATCGTGTGGCCGAAAACCGCACCTCATTTGGACTCTCCTAGCTCCCTCTACCTATAAATATGCCCTCCCCGTCCATTTTCGCGGACGAAATCCTAATCCTTCCCCTCGCGCCGCCGGACGCGTCCACGTGCCGCCCGGACATGTCCGCTCCGCCGGCCACCTCACCTCCACCAATCAGAGGACGCCACCTTAGCTCCGCCGCCGACTCCAGCGAATCCGCCGCAGCCATGTGTCGCCCGCGCCCTCCCGCCAAGGCCCTGCGGGCCCGAGGCCGGCCCGCCCGGCCCATCTCTGCGCCACCGCCCACGCCCGACTCTCCTCCCGCCCGAGCCGCGGCTCCTTCCACCGGCCGCCGGCGGAAGACGCGGGACGCCGCCGCCAGCTTGCTTTGCCGCCGCCTTTCTTCGCGCCGCGCGCCACCCGAGGCACCTCGCCGCCCCTCGCCCCTCGCCGCTGCGCTCGCCGCCGGCCACATCGCCACCCGCGCCGGTCGCCGCACCCTCCGGTCTCGCCTGCCGCCTCCGGCGATCTCCACCGCACTGTCTTCCTCCCCAAACTCCGGCGCCCTGTTCCGGCGATTCTCCGGCGAGAGCCCGACGCCACCTCGAGAAGCGTGCAGATCCAGATCTGCCCCGGTGGATGAGATCCACCGGGAGATGAACCAAACGGCGCCATCCCGAACCCCCATCCCGGATATCCTCATCCCGCGTTGACTTTTTCGCGGAGGTATAATTTCACTAAGTCCCCGAAATTCCCAGATCCATATGTCCATGTTCATCGTGCCGTAACTTCGCATCCGTAGATCCGTTTTGGGCATATAGCATATCGAAATGTTCATCTCAGAGAGTACATCATTTCATCTCATTGCATCATTTTCATTTGAGTTCATCTTGATGCCCGAAATGCTGTTGGAAGAATGCTATTTGAGTTAATTGTCAGATCTGCTGCTCCATTTAGCTATTTGTCATTTTTTCCATGATTATTGTGTGCATGATATGCCCATGAGCTCTACATATTTTTTGTTAAGGGTTTTTCCATCTTTCCAGAGGTGCAACCCATGTATTTTTGTGATGTGTGTGGTGTCTAGCACAAGCTTGCAAAGTGGTGCACTTGGTAATGCTGATTTCAGGGACTTAGCATTTCCACTAAGTCCTTGGTCTGTTTATCTCATTATGCCATATGTTCTTGTTGTTTCCTAGTGATCCGTGCCTCTTTTGAGGATGATCAGTAAGGATGTTTTGTTAATCTTGTGGTGATCTATCCATACATGTCTTTGTTTGCATTTATGGAGCACCCTAGCTTGAGTCAATCGAGCTCTACTTTTGCTATTTTGTGAATCTGGGCAGATTGTCTACTTGTTAGCGATTTTGCCGAGGATGTTGTAGTTGATCCATGCATGCTATGTTATTGTTCTTGCCATGTCTAGCTTGTATTTTGTGTATTCTTGATGTGTGTATGCTTAGATTGTCATGCCTTGCTCTGTAGTGAGTGCATCGAGCTCGTTAACATGCCTACTTGATATCTGTTTCAGCATGCTCCAGTTTTCACTAAGTCTGAGAACTGATTATGTTTTTGCCATGTTCACACGCTTGCAATTGTATTTTCTGATCCCTTTTGGCTCAAGGTTACTAAGGGACTTTTGTTAAGCTCTTTGAGTAGCTCCATGCCATGCTTTACTTTGCCATGTTCAGATCCTGTAGCATATAGTTTTCATGCTCCGAAGTGTGCTACCTGATCTGAAATTCCAGACAAGTGTTAATTTCACTAAGTCTGAAATCTGTTTACCATATGCATTTTTGCCATGCTTGTTTGAACCTGTTAATGTATGAATTGGCCGTATCTCAGTGCTAGACTTTTGTTAAGAATCATGAATGGATCCCTGCCATGTATTTTGTTGCCATGTTTGAGTGCTGTAGCATGTTCTTCTTGTTGCATTTAGATGGCTACTTGCTGTAAATCGCAGAACGTGGTCATATTTGCATTGCTTGCCATTTCCAAACCGTAACTCCGATTCCGGCGTTCTTTATATCGTTTTCAAGCGATTTCATCTCATCTTTCCAGTGGCACACTTGGATTTCCAAGTTGAGGCCAGATCTTATCTTTCCTTGTCAAATCATGCATATGCATCGCATCCTGCATCCCGCATAGCATACCATGTTCTTGTGTTGGTTGTTTACTATTTTGTGTGCTTCTTTTCCGGTGTTTGCCTCTTCGGGTTGGTTCCGATAACGTCGCGTTTGTGAGGACCCGTTCGTCTACGTCCGTTTGTCTTCTTCATGGACTCGTTCTTCTTCCTTGCGGGATCTCAGGCAAGATGATCATACCCTCGAAATCACTTCTATCTTTGCTTGCTTAGTTGCTCGCTCTTTTGCTATGCCTATGCTACGATACCTACCACTTGCTTATCATGCCACCCATATTGTTGAACCAAGCCTCTAACCCACCTTGTCCTAGCAAACCATTGTTTGGCTATGTTACCGCTTTGCTCAACCCCTCTTATAGCGTTGTTAGTTGCAGGTGAAGATTGAAGTTTGTTCCTTGTTAGAACATGGCAATGTTGTTCCTTGTTGGGACATGTTGACTGGTTGGGATATCATAATATATCTTATTTAATTAATGCATCTATATACTTGGTAAAGGGTGGAAGGCTCGGCCTTATGCCTGGTGTTTTGTTCCACTCTTGCCGCCCTAGTTTCCGTCATATCGGTGTTATGTTCCCGGATTTTGCGTTCCTTATGCGGTTGGGTTATAATGGGAACCCCTTGACAGTTCGCTTTGAATAAAACTCCTCCAGCAAGGCCCAACCTTGGTTTTACCATTCGCCACCCAGCCTTTTTTCCCTTGGGAGTCGTGCATCCCGAGGGTCATCCTATTTTAACCCCCCCGGGCCAATGCTTGTCTAAGTGTTGGTCCAACCCAGAGCACCGTGCGGGGCCGTCCCTTGGCAACTTGGGTTACGTTGGCTCCCATACGCTTAGCTTATCCGGTGTGCCCTGAGAACGAGGTATGTGCAGCTCCTATCGGGATGTCGGCGCATCGGGTGGTCTTGCTGGACTTGTTTTACCATTGTCGAGGATGTCTTGAAGAACCGGGATACCGAGTCTGATCGGAATGTCTCGGGAGGAGGTCTATTCCTTTGTTGACCGTGAGAGCTTGTCATGGGCTAAGTTGGGACACCCCTGTAGGGATTTGAACTTTCGAAAGCCGTGCCCGCGGTTATGGGCAGATGGGAATTTGTTAATGTCTGGTTGTAGAAAACCTGAAGTTGACCTTAATTAAAATGAATCAACCGCGTGTGTAACCGTGATGGTCTCTTTCCAGCGGAGTCCGGGAAGTGAACATGGTGTTGGAGTTATGCTTGACGTAGGTTGTTTTAGGATCACTTCTTGATCATACTTTTATCGACCGTGCTTTGCCTTCTCTTCTCGCTCTCATTTGCGTATGTTAGCCACCATATATGCTAGTCGCTTGCTGCAGCTCCACCTCATACCTTTACCCTTCCCTTAAGCTTAAATAGTCTTGATCGCGAGGGTGCGAGATTGCTGAGTCCCCGTGGCTCACAGATACTTCCAAAACCAGTTTGCAGGTGCCGTTGAGTCCGTGCAGATGACGCAACCAAGCTTAGGAGGAGCTCGATGAAGATCTTGTCCTTTGTGTTGTTTCGTTCTAGTTGATCAGTAGTGGAGCCCAGTTGGGGTCGATCGGGGACCTTTGTGGCATTTGGGGTTCTTCTTTTATTTTGGCTCCGTAGTTGGGCCCTGATTGTATTTGGTTGTTGTAATGCTTTATTCATGTAATTGTGTGAATTGTAAGCCAGCTATGTATCCCTTTTCCTTATGTATTACATGGGTTGTGTGAAGATTACCTCACTTGCGACATTGCTTTCAATGCGGTTATGCCTCTAAGTCGTGCTTCGACACGTGGGAGATATAGCCGCATTGAGGGCGTTACAGAGGGGGGGGGGCAGCCCCTTGTGGCCCTTCTCTCTCCCCACTAAGGCCCATGAAGGCCCATTAGTTCTCCCGGGGGGTTCCGATAACCCTCTGGCACTTCGATAATTATCTGGTACCTCTCGAAACTCATCCGGTGTCCGAATAACATCGTCCAATATATCAATCTTTATGTCTCGACCATTTCGAGACTCCTCGTCATGTCCGTGATTGTTGGGGAACGTGGTAATTTCAAAAATTTCCTACGCACACGCAAGATCATGGTGATGCATAGCAACGAGAGGGGAGAGTGTTGTCCACGTACCCTCGTAGACCGAAAGCGGAAGCGTTAGCACAACGCGGTTGATGTAGTCGTACGTCTTCACGACCCGACCGATCAAGCACCAAAACTACGGCACCTCCGAGTTCTAGCACACGTTCAGCTCGATGACGATCCCCGGACTCTGATCCAGCAGAATGTCAGGGAAGAGTTCTGCCAGCACGACAGTGTGGTGACGATCTTGATGTTCTACCGTCGCAGGGCTTCGCCTAAGCACCGCTACAATATTATCGAGGATTATGGTGGAAGGGGGCACCGCACACGGCTAAGAGATCAATGATCAATTGTTGTGTCTCTGGGGTGCCCCCCTGCCCCCGTATATAAAGGAGCAAGGGGGAGGAGGTGCGACCAGGAAAGGGGCGCGCCAGGAGGAGTCCTACTCCCACCGGGAGTAGGACTCCCCCCTTTTTCATGTTGGACTAGGACTTGGGGGGAAGGAGAGAA
>NC_041380.1:355086636-355093015 GCF_002162155.2 Triticum dicoccoides
CGCGCGTCTGCCCCTTGGCCTCCTCTCTACTTCCTCCACTAGGCCCATTAAGGCCCATTAGGTTACCGGGGGGCTCCGGTAACCTCCCGGTACTCCGGTAAAATGCCGATTTCACCCGAAACACTTCCGATGTCCAAACATAGGCTTCCAATATATTAATCTTTATGTATCGACCATTTCGAGACTCCTCGTCATGTCCGTGATCACATCCGGGACTCCTAACAACCTTCGGTACATCAAAACATATAAACTCATAATGAAACTGTCATCGTAACGTTAAGCGTGCGGACCCTATGGGTTCGAGAATTATGTAGACATGACTGATACATGTCTCCGGCCAATAACCAATAGCGGAACCTGGATGCTCATATTGGCTCCTACATATTCTACGAAGATCTTTATCGGTCAAACCGCATAACAACATACGTTGTTCCCTTTGTCATCGGTATGTTACTTGCCCGAGATTCGATCATCGGTATCTCAATACCTAGTTCAATCTCGTTACCGGCAAGTCTCTTTACTCGTTCCGTAATACATCATCCGGCAACTAACGCATTAGTTGCAATGCTTGCAAGGCTTAGAGTGATGTGCACTACCGAGTGGGCCCAGAGATACCTCTTCGACAATCGGAGTGACAAATCCTAATCTCGAAATACGCCAACCCAACAAGTACCTTCGGAGACACCTGTAGAGCACCTTTATAATCACCCAGTTACGTTGTGACATTTGGTAGCACACAAAGTGTTCCTCCGGTAAACGGGAGTTGCATAATCTCATAGTCATAGGAACATATATAAGTTATGAAGAAAGCAATAGCAACAAACTAAACGATCATGTGCTAAGCTAATGGAATGGGTCAAGTCAATCACATCATTCTCCTAATGAAGTGATCCTGTTAATCAAATGACAACTCATGTCTATGGTTAGGAAACATAACCATCTTTGATCAACGAGCTAGTCAAGTAGAGGCATACTAGTGACACTCTGTTTGTCTATGTATTCACACACGTATTATGTTTCCGGTTAATACAATTCTAGCATTAATAATAAACATTTATCATGATATAAGGAAATAAATAATAACTTTATTATTGCCTCTAGGGCATATTTCCTTTAGTCTCCCACTTGCACTAGAGTCAATAATCTAGTCCACATCGCCATGTGATATAACATCAATAGTTCACATCACCATGTGATTAACACCCATAGTTCACATCGTCATGTGACCAATACCCAAAGGGTTTACTAGAGTCAATAATCTAGTTCACATCGCTATGTGATAAATACCCAAAGCGTACAAAGGTGTGATCATGTTTTGCTTGTGAGGGAAGTTTAGTCAACGGGTCTGCTACATTCAGATCCGTATGTATTTTGCAAATTTCTATGTCAACAATGCTCTGCACGGTGCTACTCTAGCTAATTGCTCCCACTTTCAATATGTATCCAGATTGAGACTTTGAGTCATCTGGATCAGTGTCAAAACTTGCATCGACGTAACCCTTTACGATGAACCTTTTGTCACCTCCATAATTGAGAAACATATCCTTATTCCACTAAGGATAATTTTGACCAATGTCCAGTGATCTACTCCTAGATCACTATTGTACTCCTTTGCCAAATTCAAGGCAGGGTATACAATAGGTCTGGTACACATCATGGCATACTTTATAGAACCTATGGCTGAGGCATAGGGAATGACTTTCATTCTCTCTCTATCTTCTGCCGTGGTCGGGTTTTGAGTCTTACTCAACTTCACACCTTGTAACACAGGCAAGATCTCCTTCTTTGACTGTTCCATTTTGAACTACTTCAGAATCTTGTCAAGGTATGTACTCATTGAAAAACTTATCAAGTGTCTTGATCTATCTCTATAGATCTTGATGCTCAATATGTAAGCAACTTCACCGAGGTCTTTCTTTGAAAAAAAAATCCTTTCAAACATTCCTTTATACTTTGCAAAATAATTCTGCATCATCTCCGATCAAAAATATGTCATACATATACTTATCAGAAATGCTGTAGTGCTCCCACTCACTTTCTTGTAAATACAGGCTTCACCGCAAGTCTGTATAAAACTATATGCTTTGATCAACTTATCAAAGCGTATATTCAAACTCCGAGATGCTTGCACCAGTCCATAGATGGATCGCTGGAGCTTGCATATTTTGTTAGTACCTTTAGGATCGACAAAACCTTCTGGTTGCATCATATACAACTCTTCTTTAATAAATCATATTAAGGAATGCAATTTTGTTTATCCATTTGCCAGATTTCATAAAATGCGGCAATAGCTAACATGATTCGGACAGACTTAAGCATAGATACGAGTGAGAAATTCTCATCGTGGTCAACACCTTGAACTTGTCGAAAACCTTTTTGCGACAATTCTAGCTTCCTAGATAGTAACACTACTATCAACGTCCGTCTTCCTCTTGTAGATCCATTTAATCTCAATGGCTCGCCGATCTTTGGGCAAGTCAATCAAAGTCCATAATTTGTTCTTATACATGGATCTCATCTCAGATTTCATGGCCTCAAGCCATTTCGCGGAATCTAGGCTCATCATCGCTTCCTCATAGTTCGTAGGTTCATCATGGTCAAGTAACATGACCTCCAGAATAGGATTACCGTACCACTCTGGTGCGGATCTCACTCTGGTTTACCTACGAGGTTCAGTAGTAACTTGATCTGAAGTTACATGATCATCATCATTAGCTTCCTCACTAATTGGTGTAGTAGTCACAGGAACAGATTTCTGTGATGAACTACTTTCCAATAAGGGAGCAGGTACAGTTACCTCATCAAGTTCTACTTTTCTCCTACTCACTTCTTTCAAGAGAAACTCCTTCTCTAGAAAGGATCCATTCTCAGCAATGAATATCTTGCCTTCGGATTTGTGATAGAAGGTGTACCCAACATTTTCTTTTGGGTATCCTATGAAGACGCACTTCTCCGATTTGGGTTTGAGCTTATCAGGTTGAAACTTTTTCACATAAGCATTGCAACCTCAAACTTTAAGAAACGACAGCTTAGGTTTCTTGCCAAACCATAGTTCATACAGTGTCGTCTCAACGTATTTAGATGGTGCCCTATTTAACGTGAATGTAGCTTTCTCTAATGCATAACCTCAAAACTATAGTGGTTAATCGATAAGAAACATCATAGATTGCAGTATATCCAATAATAGTACAATTATGACGTTCGGACACACTATTATGCCGTGGTGTTCTAGGTGGCACGATTTTGTGAAACTATTCCACATTGTTTTAATTGAAGACCAAACTCGTAACTCAAATATTTGTCTCTGCGATCAGATCGTAGAAACTTTATTTTCTTGTCACGATGATTATCCACTTCACTCTGAAGTTTTGAACTTTTCAAATGTTTCAGACTTATGTTTCATCAAGTAGATATACCCATATCTGCTCGAATCATCTGTGAAGGTCAAAAAATAAAGATACACGCCGCGAGCCTCAACATTCATCGGACTGCATACATCAGTATGTATTATTTCCAATAAGTCAGTTGCTTGCTCATTGTTCCGGAGAACGGAGTCTTAGTCATCTTGCCCATGAGGCACGGTTCGCAAGCATCAACTGATTCATAAACAAGTGATTCCAAAAGCCCATCAACATGGATTTTCTTCATGTGCTTTACACCAATATGACCTAAACAGCAGTGCCACAAATAAGTTGCACTATCATTATTAACTTTGCATCTTTTGGCTTCAATATTATGAGAATGTGTATCACCACAATCGAGATCCAACAAACCATTTTCATTGGGTGTATGACCATAGAAGGTTTTATTCATGTAAACAGAACAACAATGTATTCTCTTACTTAAATGAATAACCGTATTGCAATAAACATGATCAAATCATATTCATGCTCAACGCAAACACCAAATAACACTTATTTAGGTTCAACACTAATCCCAAAAGTATAGGGAGTGTGCGATGATGATCATATCAATCTTGGAACCACTTCCTAACACACATCATCACTTCACCCTTAACTAGTCTATGTTCATTCTGCAACTCCCGTTTCGAGTTACTACTCTTAGCAACTGAACCAGTATCAAATACCGAGGGGTTGCTACGAACACTAGTAAAATACACATCAATAATCTGTATATCAAATATACCTTTGTTCACTTTGCCATCCTTCTTATCCGCCAAATACTTGGGGCAGTTCCGCTTCCAATGACCAGTCCCTTTGCAGTAGAAGCACTTAGTCTCAGGCTTAGGACCAGACTTGGGCTTCTTCACTTGAGCAGCAACTTGCTTGCCGTTCTTCTTGAAGTTACCTTTCTTTCCCTTTGCCCTTTTCTTGAAACTAGTGGTCTTGTTAATCATCAACACTTGATGCTCTTTCTTGATTTCTACCTTCATCGATTTCATCATCATGAAAAGCTCGGGAATCATTTTCATCATCCCTTGCATACTATAGTTCATCACGAAGTTCTACTAACTTGGTGATGGTGACTAGAGAATTCTGTCAATCACTATTTTATCTGGAAGATTAACTCCCACTTGATTCAAGCGATTGTAGTACCCAGACAATCTGGACACATGCTCACTGCTTGAGCTATTCTCCTCCATCTTTTAGCTATAGAAATTGTTGGAGACTTCATATCTCTCAACTCGGGTATTTGCTTGAAATATTAACTTCAACTCCTGGAACATCTCATATGGTCCATGATGTTCAAAAACGTCTTTGAAGTCCCGATTCTAAGCCGTTTAAGAATGGTGCACTAAACTATCAAGTAGTCATCATATTGAGCTAGCCAAATGTTCATAACATCTGCATCTGCTCCTGCAATAGGTTTGTCACCTAGCGGTGCATCAAAGACATAATTCTTCTGTGCAGCAATGAGGATAAACCTCAGATCACGGATCCAATCCGCATCATTGTTGGAAATATGCCCTAGAGGCAATAATAAAATGGTTATTATTATATTTCCTTGTTCATGATAATTATCTATTGTTCATGCTATAATTGTGTTATCCGGAAATCATAATACATGTGTGAATACATAGACCATAACATGTCCCTAGTAAGCCTCTAGTTAACTAGCTCGTTGATCAATAGATAGTCATGGTTTCCTGACTATGGACATTGGATGCCATTGATAATGGGATCACATCATTAGGAAAATGATGTGATGGACAAGACCCAATCCTAAGCATAGCACAAGATCGTGTAGTTTGTTTGCTAGAGCTTTTCCAGTGTCAAGTATCATTTCCTTAGACCATGAGATCATGTAAATCCCGGATGTCGTAGGAGTGCTTTGGGTGTACCAAATGTCACAAGTAATTGGGTGACTATAAAGGTATACTACAAGTATCCCCGAAAGTATCTGTTGGGTTGACACGGATCGAGACTGGAGTTTGTCACTCCGTATGACGGAGAGGTATCTCTGGGCCCACTCGGTAATGCATCATCATAATGAGCTCAATGTGACCAAGTGTTTGTTCACGGGATCATGCATTATGGTACGAGTAAAGTGACTTGCCGGTAACGAGATTGAACGAGGTATTGGGATACCGACGATCGAATCTCGGGCAAGTAACGTATCGATTGACAAAGGGAATTGTATACAGGATTGATTGAATCCTCGACATCGTGGTTCATCCGATGAGATCATCGTGGAACATGTGGGAGCCAACATGGGTATCCAAATCCCGCTGTTGGTTATTGGCCGGAGAGTCGTCTCGGTCATGTATGCATGTCTCCCGAACACGTAGGGTCTACACACTTAAGGTTCGGTGACGCTAGGGTTGTAGAGATACTAGTATGCGGTAACCCAGAAGTTGTTCGGAGTCCGGATGAGATCCCGGACGTCACGAGGAGTTCCGTAATGGTCCGGAGGTGAAGAATTATATATAGAAAGTCCAGTTTTGGCCATCGGGAAAGTTTCGGGGGTCATCGGTATTGTACCGGGACCACCGGAAGGGTCCCGGGGGTCCACCGGGTGGGGCCACCTATCCCGGAGGGCCCCATGGGCTGAAGTGGGGAAGGGAACCAGCCCCTGGTGGGCTGGTGTGCCCCCCTTGGGCCTCCCCCTGCGCCTAGGGTTGGAAACCCTAGGGGTGGGGGCGCCCCACTTGGCTTGGGGGGCAAGCCACCCCCCTTGGCCGCCGCCCCCCTTGAGATCCAATCTCTAGGGCCGCGCCCCCTAGGGGCCCTATATATAGGGGGGGGGGGGGGAGGGAGGGCAGCCGCACCAAGTCCTTGGCCCCTCCCTCTCCCCTCGTAACACCTCTCTTTCTCTCGTTGGAGCTTGGCGAAGCCCTGTCGAGATCACCGTTGCTTCCACCACCACGCCGTCGTGCTGCTGGATCTCCATCAACCTCTCCTCCCCTTGCTGGATCAAG
>NC_041380.1:355093780-355109161 GCF_002162155.2 Triticum dicoccoides
CCCCTGGTGGGCTGGTGTGCCCCCCTTGGGCCTCCCCCTGCGCCTAGGGTTGGAAACCCTAGGGGTGGGGGCGCCCCACTTGGCTTGGGGGGCAAGCCACCCCCCTTGGCCGCCGCCCCCCTTGAGATCCAATCTCTAGGGCCGCGCCCCCTAGGGGCCCTATATATAGTGGGGGGGGGGGGAGGGAGGGCAGCCGCACCAAGTCCTTGGCCCCTCCCTCTCCCCTCGTAACACCTCTCTTTCTCTCGTTGGAGCTTGG
Source organism: Triticum dicoccoides (assembly GCF_002162155.2). Taxonomy (NCBI): domain Eukaryota; kingdom Viridiplantae; phylum Streptophyta; class Magnoliopsida; order Poales; family Poaceae; genus Triticum; species Triticum dicoccoides. Next base: position 355,094,040 of record NC_041380.1, read on the forward strand.
CGAAGCCCTGTCGAGATCACCGTTGCTTCCACCACCACGCCGTCGTGCTGCTGGATCTCCATCAACCTCTCCTCCCCTTGCTGGATCAAGAAGGAGGAGACGTCTTCCCAACCATACGTGTGTTGAACGCGGAGGCGCCGTCCGTTTGGCGCTCGGTCATCGGTGATTTGGATCACGACGAGTACGACTCCATCAACCCCGTTCTCTTGAATGCTTCCGCTCGCGATCTACAAGGGTATGTAGATGCACTCCCCTCTCCCTTGTTGCTAGATGACTCCATAGATTGATCTTGGTGATGCGTAGAAAATTTTAAAATTCTGCTACGTTCCCCAACAGTGGCATCATGAGCTAGGTCTATGCGTAGTTTCTATGCACGAGTAGAACACAAGTTGTTGTGGGCGTTGATTTTGTCAATTTACTTGCCGTTACTAGTCTTATCTTGATTCGGCGGCATCGTAGGATGAAGCGGCCCGGACCGACCTTACACGTACGCTTACGTGAGACTGGTTCCACCGACTGACATGCACTAGTTGCATAAGGTGGCTAGCGGGTGTCTGTCTATCCCACTTTAGTCGGATCGGATTCGATGAAAAGGGTCCTTATGAAGGGTAAATAGAAATTGGCATATCACGTTGTGGTTTTGGCGTAGGTAAGAAACATTCTTGCTAGAAACCTATAGCAGCCACGTAAAAACTTGCAACAACAATTAGAGGACGTCTAACTTGTTTTTGCAGCATGTGCCTTGTGATGTGATATGGCCAAAAGGATGTGATGAATGATATATGTGATGTATGAGATTGATCATGTTCTTGTAATAGGAATCACGACTTGCATGTCGATGAGTATGACAACCGGCAGGAGCCATAGGAGTTGTCTTAATTTATTTATGACCTGCGTGTCAACATAAACGTCATGTAATTACTTTACTTTATTGCTAAACCGTTAGCCATAGTAGTAGAAGTAATAGATTACGAGACAACTTCATGAAGACACGATGATGGAGATCATGATGATGGAGATCATGGTGTCATGCCAGTGACGATGATGATCATGGCGCCCCGAAGATGGAGATCAAAAGGAGCAAATGATATTGGCCATATCATGTCACTATTTGATTGCATGTGATGTTTATCATGTTTTTGCTTCTTATTTGCTTAGAACGACGGTAGTAAATAAGATGATCCCTCACAATAATTTCAAGAAAGTGTTTCCCCTAACCGTGCACCGTTGCTAAGGTCCGTTGTTCCGAAGCACCACGTGATGATCGGGTGTGATAGGTTCTAACGTTCGCATACAACGGGTGTAAGCCAAATTTACACACGCAATACACTTAGGTTGACTTGACGAGCCTAGCATGTACAGAAATGGCCTCGGAACACGGAAGACCAAAAGGTCAAACATGAGTCGTATAGAAGATACGATCAACATGAAGATGTTCACCGATGATGACTAGTCCGTCTCACGTGATGATCGAACACAGCCTAGTTGAATCGGATCATGTATCACTTAGATGACTAGAGGGATGTCTATCTGAGTGGGAGTTCATTAAATAATTTGATTAGATGAACTTAATTATCATGAACTTAGTCTAAAATCTTTGCAATATGTCTTGTAGATCAAATGGCCCACGCTAATGTTGCCCTCAACTTCAACGCGTTCCTAGAGAAAACCAAGCTGAAAGACGATGGCAGCAACTACATGGACTGGGTCCGTGACCTGAGGATTATCCTCGTAGCTGCCAGGAAAGCATATGTCCTTGATGCATCGCTAGGTGAAGCACCTGTTTTCCCTGCAGAACAAGACGTTATGAACGCTTGGCAGACACGTAGTGATGATTACTCCCTGGTTTAGTGTGGCATGCTTTACAGCTTAGAACCGGGGCTCCAAAAGCGTTTTGAGCAACACGGAGCATATGAGATGTTCCAAGAGCTGAAAATGGTTTTCCAAGCTCACGCCCGGGTCGAGAGATATGAAGTCTCCGACAAGTTCTACAGTTGTAAGATGAAGGAGAACAGTTCTGTCAGCGAGCACATACTCAAAATGTCTGGGCTGCATAACCGCTTGTCTCAGCTAGGAGTCAATCTCCCGGATGATGCGGTCGTTGACAGAATCCTTCAGTCGCTCCCACCTAGCTACAAGAGCTTTGTGATGAACTTCAATATGCAGGGGATGGAAAAGACCATTCCCGAGGTATATTCAATGCTGAAATCAGCGGAGGTGGAAATTAAAAGGAACATCAAGTGTTGATGGTGAATAAAACCACTAAGTTCAAGAAAGGCAAGGGTAAAAAGAACTTCAAGAAGGACGGCAAGGGAGTTGCCGCGCCCGGTAAGCAAGCTGCTGGGAAGAAGTCAAAGAATGGACCCAAGCCCGAGACTGAGTGCTTTTATTGCAAGGGAAACAGTCACTGGAAGCGGAATTGCCCCAAGTACTTAGCGTAAAAGAAGGCCGGCAATACCAAAGGTATATGTGATATACATGTTATTGATGTGTACCTTACCAGCGCTCGTAGTAGCTCCTGGGTATTTGATACCGGTGCAGTTGCTCATATTTGTAACTCAAAACAGGAACTACGGAATAAACGGAGACTGGTGAAGGACAAGGTGACGATGCGCGTTGGGAATGGTTCCATGGTCGATGTGATCACCGTCGGCACGCTACCTCTGCATTTACCTACGGGATTAGTTTTAAACCTCAATAATTGTTATTTAGTACCAGCTTTGAGCATGAACATTGTATCTGGATCTCGTTTAATGCGAGATGGTTACTCATTTAAATCTGAGAATAATGGTTGTTCTATTTATATGAGAGACATGTTTTATGGTCATGCCCCGCTGGTCAATGGTTTATTCTTATTTAATCTCGAACGTGATGTTACACACATTCATAGTGTGAATGCCAAAAGATGTAAGGTTGATAATGATAGTTCCACATACTTGTGGCACTGCCGCCTTGGTCACATTGGTGTCAAACACATGAAGAAACTCCATGCAGATGGACTTTTGGAGTCTCTTGATTATGAATCATTTGACACGTGCGAACCATGCCTCATGGGTAAAATGACCAAGACTCCGTTCTCCGGAACAATGGAGCAAGCAACCAACTTATTAGAAATCATACATACTGATGTGTGCGGTCCAATGAGCGTTGAGGCTCGCGGTGGCTATCGTTATGTCCTCACCCTCACTGATGACTTAAGTAGATATGGGTATGTCTACTTAATGAAACACAAGTCTGAGACCTTTGAAAAGTTCAAGGAATTTCAGAGTGAGGTTGAGAATCAATGTGATAGGAAAATCAAGTTCTTACGATCAGATCGTGGGGGAGAATATTTGAGTCACGAATTTGGGACACACTTAAGGAAATGTGGAATAGTTTCACAACTCATGCCGCCTAGAACACCACAGCGTAATGGTGTGTCTGAACATCGTAATCGCACCCTATTGGATATGGTACGATCTATGATGTCTCTTACCGATCTACCGCTATCATTTTGGGGTTATGCTATAGAGACTGCCGCATTCACTTTAAATAGGGATTCGCCGAAATCCGTTGAGACGACAAGGTATGAATTGTGGTTTGGCAAGAAACCTAAGCTGTTGTTTCTGAAAGTTTGGGGATGCGATGCTTATGTCAAGAAACTTCAACCTGAAAAGCTCGAACCCAAATCGGAAAAATGCGTCTTCATAGGATACCCTAAAGAAACTATTGGGTATACTTTCTATCTTAGATCCGAAGGCAAGACCTTTGTTGCCAAGAATGGATCCTTTCTAGAGAAAGAGTTTCTCCTGAGAGAAGTAAGTGGGAGGAAAGTAGAACTTGATGAAGTATTGCCTCTTGAACCGGAGAGTGGCGCAGCTCAAGAAATTGTTCCTGAGGTGTCCGCACCAACTAGGGAGGAAGTTAATGATGATGATCATGAAACTTCAGATCAAGTTGCTACTGAACTTCGAAGGTCCACAAGGACGCGTTCCGCACCAGAGTGGTACGGCAACCCTGTCCTGAAAATCATGTTGTTGGACAATGGTGAACCTTCGAACTATGAAGAAGTGATGGCGGGCCCAGATTCCGACAAATGGCTGGAAGCCATGAAATCCGAGATAGGATCCATGTATGAAAACGAAGTATGGACTTTGACTGACTTGCCCGTTGATCGGCGAGCCATAGAAAATAAATGGATCTTTAAGAAGAAGACAAACGCGGATGGTAATGTGACCATTTATAAAGCTCGGCTTGTCGCTAAGGGTTATCGACAAGTTCAAGGGGTTGACTACGATGAGACTTTCTCACCCGTAGCGAAGCTGAAGTCCGTCTGAATCATGTTAGCAATTGCCGCATTCTATGATTATGAGATATGGCAAATGGACATCAAAACGGCATTCCTTAATGGTTTCCTTAAGGAAGAATTGTATATGATGCAGCCAGAAGGTTTTGTCGATCCTAAGAATGCTGACAAGGTGTGCAAGCTCCAACGCTCAATCTATGGGCTGGTGCAAGCATCTCGGAGTTGGAACATTCGTTTTGATGAGATGATCAAAGCGTTTGGGTTTACGCAGACTTATGGAGAAGCCTGTGTTTACAAGAAAGTGAGTGGGAGCTCCGTAGCATTTCTCATATTGTATGTGGATGACATACTATTGATGGTAAATGATATAGAATTCTTGGAAAGCATAAAGGCCTACTTGAACAAGTGTTTTTCAATGAAGGACCTTGGAGAAGCTGCTTATGTAGGCATCAAGATCTATAGAGATAGATCGAGACGCCTCATTGGTCTTTCACAAAGTACATACCTTGACAAGATATTGAAGAAGTTCAATATGGATCAGTCCAAGAAGGGGTTCTTGCCTGTATTGCAAGGTGTGAGATTGAGCACAGCTCAATGCCCGACCACGGCAGAAGATAGAGAAAAGATGAGTGTCGTCCCCTATGCCTTGGCCATAGGGTCTATCATATATGCCATGCTGTGTACCAGACCTGATGTAAACCTTGCCATAAGTTTGATAGGAAGGTACCAAAGTAATCCCGGCATGGAACACTGGACAGCGGTCAAGAATATCCTGAAGTACTTGAAAAGGACCAAGGATATGTTTCTCGTGTATGGAGGTGACGAAGAGCTCGTCGTAAAGGGTTACGTCGATGCTAGCTTCGACACAGATCTGGATGACTCTAAGTCACAAATCGGATACGTGTATATTTTGAATGGTGGGGCAATCAGCTGGTGCAGTTGCAAGCAAAGCGTCATGGCGGGATCTACATGTGAAGCGGAGTACATGGCAGCCTTGGAGGCATCACAAGAAGCAATCTGGGTGAAGGAGTTCATTACCGACCTAGGAGTTATTCCAAATGCGTCGGGCCCAATGACTCTCTTCTGTGACAACACTGGAGCTATTGCCCTTGCCAAGGAGCCCAGGTTTCACAGGAAGACCAGGCATATCAAGCGTCGCTTCAACTCCATTCGTGAAAATGTTCAAAATGGAGATATAGATATTTGCAAAGTGCATACGGACCTGAATGTCGCAGATCCGTTGACTAAACCTCTTCCTTGAGCAAAACATGATCAACACCAGAACTCTATGGGTGTTCGATTCATCACAATGTAACTAGATTATTGACTCTAGTGCAAGTGGGAGACTGTTGGAAATATGCCCTAGAGGCAATAATAAAATGGTTATTATTATATTTCCTTGTTCATGATAATTGTCTATTGTTCATGCTATAATTGTGTTATCCGAAAATCATAATACATGTGTGAATACATAGACCATAACATGTCCCTAGTAAGCCTCTAGTTAACTAGCTCGTTGATCAATAGATAGTCACGGTTTCCTGACTATGGACATTGGATGTCATTATAACGGGATCACATCATTAGGAGAATGATGTGATGGACAAGACCCAATCCTAAGCATAGCACAAGATCGTGTAGTTCGTTTGCTAGAGCTTTTCCAGTGTCAAGTATCATTTCCTTAGACCATGAGATCGTGTAAATCTCGGATGCCGTAGGAGTGCTTTGGGTGTACCAAACATCACAGCGTAACTGGGTGACTACAAAGGTATACTACAGGTATCCCCGAAATTATTTGTTGGGTTGACACGGATCGAGACTGGAATTTGTCACTCCGTATGACGGAGAGGTATCTCTGGGACCACTCGGTAATGCATCATCATAATGAGCTCAGTGTGACCAAGTGTTTGGTCACGGGATCATGCATTACAGTACGAGTAAAGTGACTTGCCGGTAACGAGATTGAACGAGGTATTGGGATACCGATGATCGAATCTCGGGCAATAATGTACCGATTGACAAAGGGAATTGTATACAGGATTGATTGAATCCTCGACATCGTGGTTCATCCGATGAGATCATCGTGGAACATGTGGGAGCCAACATGGGTATCCAGATCCCGCTGTTGGTTATTGGCCGGAGAGTCGTCTCGATCATGTCTGCATGTCTCCCGAACCCGTAGGGTCTACACACTTAAGGTTCGGTGACGCTAGGGTTGTAGAGATACTAGTACGCGGTAACCAGAAAGTTGTTCGGAGTCCCGGATGAGATCCTGGATGTCACGAGGAGTTCCGGAATGGTCCGGAGGTGAAGAATTATATATAGGAAGTCCAGTTTCGGCCATCGCGAAAGTTTCGGGGGTCACCGGTATTGTACCGGGACCACCGGAAGGGTCCCGGGGGTCCACCGGGTGGGGCCACCTATCCCAGAGGGCCCCATGGTCTGAAGTGGGGAAGGGAAGCAGCCCCTGGTGGGCTGGTGCGCCCCCCTTGGGCCTCCCCCTGCGCCTAGGGTTGGAAACCCTAGGGGTGGGGGGCGCCCCACTTGGCTCGGGGGGCAAGCCACCCCCCTTGGCCGACGCCCCCCCTTGAGATTCAATCTCTAGGGCCGGCGCCCCCATAGGGGCCCTATATATAGTGGGGGGGGGGAGGGCAGCTGCACCAAGTCCCTGGCCCCTCCCTCTCCCCTCGTAACACCTCTCTTTCTCTCGCTGGAGCTTGGCGAAGCCCTGCCGAGATCGCCGCTGCTTCCACCACCACACCGTCGTGCTGCTGGATCTCCATCAACCTCTCCTCCCCTTGCTGGATCAAGAAGTGAAGGAAATATGCCCTAGAGGCAATAATAAAGTTATTATTTATTTCCTTATATCATGATAAAAGTTTATTATTCATGCTAGAATTGTATTAACCGGAAACATAATACATGTGTGAATACATAGACAAACAGAGTGTCACTAGTATGCCTCTACTTGACTAGCTCGTTAATCAAAGATTCCTAACCATGGACAAAGAGTTGTTATTTGATTAACGGGATCACATCATTAGTTGAATGATCTGATTGACATGACCCATTCCATTAGCTTAGCACCCGATCGTTTAGTATGTTGCTATTGCTTTCTTCATGACTTATACATGTTCCTATGACTATGAGATTATGCAACTCCCGTTTGCCAGAGGAACACTTTGTGTGCTACCAAACGTCACAACGTAACTGGGTGATTATAAAGGAGCTCTACAGGTGTCTCCAAAGGTACATGTTGGGTTGGCGTATTTCGAGATTAGGATTTGTCACTCCGATTGTCGGAGAGGTATCTCTAGGCCCTCTCGGTAATGCACATCACTTAAGCCTTGCAAGCATTGCAACTAATGAGTTAGTTGCGGGATGATGTATTACAGAACGAGTAAAGAGACTTGCCGGTAACGATATTGAACTAGGTATAGGATACCGACGATCGAATCTCGGGTAAGTAACATACCGATGACAAAGGGAACAACGTATGTTGTTATGCGGTCTGACCGATAAAAGATCTTCGTAGAATATGTAGGAACCAATATGGGCATCCAGGTCCCGCTATTGGTTATTGACCGGAGACGTGTCTCGGTCATGTCTACATTGTTCTCGAACCCGTAGGGTCCGCACGCTTAAGGTTTCGATGACAGTTATATTATGAGTTTATGCGTTTTGATGTACCGAAGGTTGTTCGGAGTCCCGGATGTGATCACGGACATGACGAGGAGTCCCGAAATGGTCAAGACATAAAGATTGATATATTGGAAGCCTATGTTTGGATATCGGAAGTGTTCCGGGTGAAATCGGGATTTTACCGGATTACCGGGAGGTTACCGGAACCCCCCCGGGAGGTATATGGGCCTTAGTGGGCCTTAGTGGAAGAGAGGAGAGGTGGCCAGAGATGGGCCGCGCACCCCTCCCCCCCTTGGTCCGAATAGGACAAGGAGAGGGGGCCGGCCCCCCTTCCTCCTCTCTCTCCTCTTCCCCCCCCCCCTCCGCGAATCCTATTCCAACTAGGGGGGGCGCACCTCCTCTTGGCCGGCCGCCCCCCCTTTTGAACCTTTATATACGGAGGCAAGGGGCACCCCTAAGGACATAAGTTGATCCACGTGATCATATTCTTAGCCGTGTGCGGTGCCCCCTTCCACCATAGTCCTCGATAATATTGTAGCGGTGCTTAGGCGAAGCCCTGCGACAGTAGTACATCAAGATCGTCACCACGCCGTCGTGCTGACGGAACTCTTCCCCGACACTTCGCTGGATCGGAGTCCGGGGATCGTCATCGAGCTGAACATGTGCTAGAACTCGGAGGTGCCGTAGTTTCGGTGCTTGATCGGTCGGGTCGTGAAGACGACTACATCAACCAAGTTAACGCTTCCGTTGTCGATCTACAAGGGTACGTAGATCACACTCTCCCCTCTCGTTGCTATGCATCACCATGATCTTGCGTGTGCGTAGGATTTTTTTTGAAATACTACGTTCGCCAACAGTGGCATCCGAGCCTAGGTTTTATATGTTGATGTTATATGCACGAGTAGAACACAAGTGAGTTGTGGGCGATATAAGTCATACTGCTTACCAGCATATCATACTTTGGTTCGGCGGTATTGTTGGACGAAGCGGCCCGGACCGACATTACGCGTACGCTTACGCGAGACCGGTTCTCCCGACGTGCTTTGCACATAGGTGGCTTGCGGGTGACAGTTTCTCCAACTTTAGTTGAACCGAGTGTGGCTATGCCCGGTCCTTGTGAAGGTTAAAACAGCACCAACTTGACAAACTATCGTTGTGGTTTTGATGCGTAGGTAAGATTGGTTCTTGCTTAAGCCCGTAGCAGCCACGTAAAACATGCAACAACAAAGTAGAGGACGTCTAATTTGTTTTTGCAGGGCATGTTGTGATGTGATATGGTCAAGACATGATGCTAAATTTTATTGTATGAGATGATCATGTTTTGTAACCGAGTTATCGGCAACTCGCAGGAGCCATATGGTTGTCGCTTTATTGTATGCAATGCAATCGCGCTGTAATGCTTTACTTTATCACTAAGCGGTAGCGATAGTCGTGGAAGCATAAGATTGGCGAGACGACAACGATGCTATGATGGAGATCAGGGTGTCGCGCCGGTGAAAATGGTGATCATGACGGTGCTTTAGAGATGGAGATCACAAGCACAAGATGATGATGGCCATATCATATCACTTATATTGATTGCATGTGATGTTTATCTTTTATGCATCTTATCTTGCTTTGATTGAGGTAGCATTATAAGATGATCTCTCACTAATTATCAAGAAGTGTTCTCCCTGAGTATGCACCGTTGCAAAAGTTCTTCGTGCTGAGACACCACGTGATGATCGGGTGTGATAGGCTCTACGTTCAAATACAACGGGTGCAAAACAGTTGCACACGCGGAATACTCAGGTTATACTTGACGAGCCAAGCATATACAGATATGGCCTCGGAACACGGAGACCGATAGGTCGAGCGTGAATCATATAGTAGATATGATCAACATAGTGATGTTCACCATTGAAACTACTCCATCTCACGTGATGATCAAACATGGTTTAGTTGATTTGGATCACGTAATCACTTAGAGGATTTGAGGGATATCTATCTAAGTGGGAGTTCTTTAAGTAATATGATTAATTGAACCTAAATTTATCATGAACTTAGTACCTGATAGTATCTTGCTTGTTTATGTATGATTGTAGATAAATGGCCCGTGTTGTTGTTCTGTTGAATTTTAATGCGTTCCTTGAGAAAGCAAAGTTGAAAGATGATGGTAGCAATTACACGGACTAGGTCCGTAACTTGAGGATTATCCTCATTGCTGCACAGAAGAATTACGTCCTGGATGCACCGCTGGGTGCCAGGCCTGCTGCTGGAGCAACACCAGATGTTGTGAACGTCTGGCAGAGCAAAGCTGATGACTACTCGATAGTTCAGTGTGCCATGCTTTACGGCTTAGAACCGGGACTTCAACGACGTTTTGAACGTCATGGAGCATATGAGATGTTCCAGGAGTTGAAGTTAATATTTCAAGCAAATGCCCGGATTGAGAGATATGAAGTCTCCAATAAGTTCTATAGCTGCAAGATGGAGGAGAACAGTTCTGTCAGTGAGCATATACTCAAAATGTGTGGGTATAATAATCACTTGATTCAAATGGGAGTTAATCTTCCAGATGATTGCGTCATTGACAGAATTCTCCAATCACTGCCACCAAGCTACAAGAGCTTCGTGATGAACTATAATATGCAAGGGATGAATAAGACTATTCCCGAGCTCTTCGCAAGGCTGAAAGCTGCGGAGGTAGAAATCAAAAAGGAGCATCAAGTGTTGATGGTCAACAAGACCACTAGTTTCAAGAAAAAAGGCAAAGGGAAGAAGAAGGGGAACTTCAAGAAGAACAGCAAGCAAGTTGCTGCTCAAGAGAAGAAACCCAAGTCTGGACCTAAGCCTGAAACTAAGTGCTTCTACTGCAAGCAGACTGGTCACGGGAAGCGGAACTGCCCCAAGTATTTGGCGGATAAGAAGGATGGCAAGGTGAACAAAGGTATATGTGATATACATGTTATTGATGTGTACCTTACTAATGCTCGCAGTAGCACCTGGGTATTTGATATGGTTCTGTTGCTAATATTTGCAACTCGAAATAGGGACTACGAATTAAGTGAAGATTGGCTAAGGATGAGGTGACGATGCGCGTGGGAAACGGTTCCAAAGTCGATGTGATCGCGGTCGGCACGCTGCCTCTACATCTACCTTCGGGATTAATATTAGACCTAAATAATGGTTATTTGGTGCCAGCGTTAAGCATGAACATTATATCTGGATCTTGTTTGATGCGAGACGGTTATTCATTTAAATCAGAGAATAATGGTTGTTCTATTTATATGAGTAATATCTTTTATGGTCATGCACCCTTGAAGAGTGGTCTATTCTTATTGAATCTCGATAGTAGTAACACACATATTCATAATGTTGAAGCCAAAAGATGCAGACTTCATAAAGATAGTGCAACTTATTTATGGCACTGCCGTTTAGGTCATATCGATGTAAAGCGCATGAAGAAACTCCATACTGATGGACTTATGGAACCACTTGATTATGAATCACTTGGTACTTGCGAACCGTGCCTCATGGGCAAGATGACTAAAACGCCGTTCTCCGGTACTATGGAGAGAGCAACCGATTTGTTGGAAATCATACATACTGATGTATGTGGTCCGATGAATATTGAGGCTCGTGGCGGATATCATTATTTTCTCACCTTCACAGATGACTTAAGCAGATATGGATATATCTACTTAATGAAACATAAGTCTGAAACGTTTGAAAAGTTCATAGAATTTCAGAGTGAAGTTGAAAATCATTGTAACAAGAAAATAAAGTTTCTACGATCTGATCATGGAGGAGAATATTTGAGTTACGAGTTTGGTGTACATTTGAAACAATGCAGAATAGTTTCGCAACTCACGCCACCCGGAACACCACAGCGTAATGGTGTGTCCGAACATCGTAATCGTACTTTACTAGATATGGTGCGATCTATGATGTCTCTTACTGATTTACCGCTATCGTTTTGGGGTTATGCTTTGGAGACGGCCGCATTCACGTTAAATAGGGCACCATCAAAATCCGTTGAGACGACGCCTTATGAACTATGGTTTGGCAAGAAACCAAAGTTGTCGTTTCTAAAAGTTTGGGGCTGCGATGCTTATGTGAAAAAGCTTCAACCTGATAAGCTCGAACCCAAATCGGAGAAATGTGTCTTCATTGGATATCCAAAGGAGACTATTGGATACACCTTCTATCACAGATCCGAAGGCAAGACTTTTGTTGCTAAGTTCGGGAACTTTCTGGAGAAGGAGTTTCTCTCGAAAGAAGTGAGTGGGAGGAAAGTAGAACTTGACGAGGTAACTGTACCTGCTCCCTTATTGGAAAGTAGTGCATCACAGAAAACTGTTTCTGTGACACCTACACCAATTAGTGAGGAAGCTAATGATAATGATCATGAAACTTCAGAACAAGATACTACTGAACCTCGTAGATCAACCAGAGTGAGATCCGCGCTAGAGTGGTACGGTAATCCAGTTCTGGAAGTCATGCTACTAGATCATGATGAACCTACGAACTATGAAGAAGCGATGGTAAGCCCAGATTCCGCAAAATGGCTTGAAGCCATGAAATCTGAGATGGGATCCATGTATGAGAATAAAGTGTGGACTTTGGTTGACTTGCCCAATGATCGGCAAGCAATTGAGAATAAATGGATCTTCAAGAAGAAGACTGACGCCGACGGTAATATTACTGTCTACAAAGCTCGACTTTTCGCAAAAGGGTTTCGGCAAGTTCAAGGGGTTGACTACGATGAGACCTTCTCACCCATAGCGATGCTTAATTCTGTCCGAATCACGTTAGCAATTGCCGCATTTTATGATTATGAAATTTGGCAGATGGATGTCAGAACTGCATTCCTGAATGGATTTCTGGAAGAAGAGTTGTATATGATGCAACCAGAAGGTTTTGTCGATCCAAAGGGAGCTAACAAAGTGTGCAAGCTCCAGCGATCCATTTATGGACTAGTGCAAGCCTCTCGGAGTTGGAATACATGCTTTGATAGTGTGATCAAAGCATTTGGTTTTATACAGACTCTTGGAGAAGCTGTATTTACAAGAAAGTGAGTGGGAGCTCTGTAGCATTTCTGATATTATATGTGGATGACATATTACTGATCGGAAATGATATAGAATTTCTGGATAGCATAAAGGAATACTTGAATAAGAGTTTTTCAATGAAAGACCTGGGTGAAGCTGCTTACATATTAGGCATAAAGATCTATAGAGATAGATCAAGACGTTTAATTGGACTTTCACAAAGCACATACCTTGACAAGATTTTGAATAAGTTCAAAATGGATCAAGCAAAGAAAGGGTTCTCGCCTGTGTTACAAGGTGTGAAGTTGAGTCAGACTCAATGCCCGACCACTGCAGAAGATAGAAAGAAAATGAAAGATGTTCCCTATGCTTCAGCCATAGGCTCTATCATGTATGCAATGCTGTGTACCAGACCTGATGTGTGCCTTGCTATAAGTCTAGCAGGGAGGTACCAAAGTAATCCAGGAGTGGATCACTGGACAGCGGTCAAGAACATCCTGAAGTACCTGAAAAGGACTAAGGATATGTTTCTCGTATATGGAGGTGACAAAGAGCTCATCGTAAACGGTTACATTGATGCAAGCTTTGACACTGATCCGGACGATTCTAAATCGCAAACCGGATACGTGTTTACATTAAACGGTGGAGCTGTCAGTTGGTGCAGTTCTAAACAAAGCGTCGTGGCGGGATCTACGTGTGAAGCAGAATACATAGCTGCTTCGGAAGCAGTGAATGAAGGAGTCTGGATGAAGGAGTTCATATCCGATCTAGGTGTCATACCTAGTGCATCGGGTCCAATGAAAATCTTTTGTGACAATACTGGTGCAATTGCCTTGGCGAAAGAATCCAGATTTCACAAGAGAACCAAGCACATCAAGAGACGCTTCAATTCCATCCGGGATCTAGTCCAGGTGGGAGACATAGAGATTTGCAAGATACATACGGATCTGAATGTTGCAGACCCGTTGACTAAGCCTCTTCCACGAGCAAAACATGATCAGCACCAAGGCTCCATGGGTGTTAGAATCATTACTGTGTAATCTAGATTATTGACTCTAGTGCAAGTGGGAGACTGAAGGAAATATGCCCTAGAGGCAATAATAAAGTTATTATTTATTTCCTTATATCATGATAAAAGTTTATTATTCATGCTAGAATTGTATTAACCGGAAACATAATACATGTGTGAATACATAGACAAACAGAGTGTCACTAGTATGCCTCTACTTGACTAGCTCGTTAATCAAAGATGGTTATGTTTCCTAACCATGGACAAAGAGTTGTTATTTGATTAACGGGATCACATCATTAGTTGAATGATCTGATTGACATGACCCATTCCATTAGCTTAGCACCCGATCGTTTAGTATGTTGCTATTGCTTTCTTCATGACTTATACATGTTCCTATGACTATGAGATTATGCAACTCCCGTTTGCCAGAGGAACACTTTGTGTGCTACCAAACGTCACAACGTAACTGGGTGATTATAAAGGAGCTCTACAGGTGTCTCCAAAGGTACATGTTGGGTTGGCGTATTTCGAGATTAGGATTTGTCACTCCGATTGTCGGAGAGGTATCTCCGGGCCCTCTCGGTAATGCACATCACTTAAGCCTTGCAAGCATTGCAACTAATGAGTTAGTTGCGGGATGATGTATTACAGAACGAGTAAAGAGACTTGCCAGTAACGAGATTGAACTAGGTATAGGATACCGACGATCGAATCTCGGGCAAGTAACATACCGATGACAAAGGGAACAACGTATGTTGTTATGCGGTCTGACCGATAAAAGATCTTCGTAGAATATGTAGGAACCAATATGGGCATCCAGGTCCCGCTATTGGTTATTGACCGGAGACGTGTCTCGGTCATGTCTACATTGTTCTCGAACCCGTAGGGTCCGCACGCTTAAGGTTTCGATGACAGTTATATTATGAGTTTATGTGTTTTGATGTACCGAAGGTTGTTCGGAGTCCCGGATGTGATCACGGACATGACGAGGAGTCTCGAAATGGTCGAGACATAAAGATTGATATATTGGAAGCCTATGTTTGGATATCGGAAGTGTTCCGGGTGAAATCGGGATTTTACCGGATTACCGGGAGGTTACCGGAACCCCCCCGGGAGGTATATGGGCCTTAGTGGGCCTTAGTGGAAGAGA
>NC_041380.1:355109672-355115839 GCF_002162155.2 Triticum dicoccoides
GCCCCCCCCCCCTTTTGAACCTTTATATACGGAGGCAAGGGGCACCCCTAAGGACATAAGTTGATCCACGTGATCATATTCTTAGCCGTGTGCGGTGCCCCCTTCCACCATAGTCCTCGATAATATTGTAGCGGTGCTTAGGCGAAGCCCTGCGACAGTAGTACATCAAGATCGTCACCACGCCGTTGTGCTGACGGAACTCTTCCCCGACACTTTGCTGGATCGGAGTTCGGGGATCGTCATCGGGCTGAACGTGTGCTAGAACTCGGAGGTGCCGTAGTTTTGGTGCTTGATCGGTCGGGCCGTGAAGACGTACGACTACATCAACCAAGTTAACGCTTCCGTTGTCGATCTACAAGGGTACGTAGATCACACTCTCCCCTCTCGTTGCTATGCATCACCATGATCTTGCGTGTGCGTAGGAATTTTTTTGAAATTACTACGTTCCCCAACAAGAAGGAGGAGACGTCTTCCCAACCATATGTGTGTTGAACGCGGAGGTGCCATCCGTTCGGCGCTCGGTCATCAGTGATTGGGATGACGACGAGTACGACTCCATCAACCCCGTTCTCTTGAACGCTTCCGCTCGCGATCTACAAGGCTATGTAGATGCACTCCCCTCTCCCTCGTTGCTAGATGAATCCATAGATTGATCTTGGTGATGCGTAGAAAATTTTAAAATTCTGCTACGTTCCCCAACAATCATTGCTACTAACATCTTTCAACTTAGTTTTCTCTAGGAACATGTCAAAAATAAAATAGGGGAGCTAAACGCGAGCTATTGATCTACATCATAGATATGCTAATACTACCAGGACTAAGTTCATGATAAATTAAAGTTCAATTAATCATATTACTTAAGAACTCCCACTTAGATAGACATCCCTCTAATCCTCTAAGTGATCATGTGATCCAAATCAACTAAACCATGTCCGATCATCACATGAGATGGAGTAGTTTCAATGGTGAACATCTCTATGTTGATCATATCTACTATATGATTCACGCTCAACCTTTCGGTCTCCGTGTTCCGAGGCCATATCTGTTATATGCTAGGCTCGTCAAGTTTAACCTGAGTATTCCGCGTGTGCAACTGTTTTGCACCCGTTGTATTTGAATGTAGAGCCTATCACACCCAATCATCACGTGGTGTCTCAGCACGAAGAACTTTCGCAACGGTGCATACTCAGGGAGAACACTTATACTTTCATAATTTAGTGAGGGATCATCTTATAATGTTACCGACAATTAAAGCAAGATAAGATGCATAAAAGATAAACATCACATGCAATCAATATAAGTGATATGATATGGCCATCATCATCTTGTACTTGTGATCTCCATCTCCGAAGTACCGTCATGATCACCATCGTCACCGGCGCGACACCTTAATCTCCATCGTAGCATCGTTGTCGTCTCGCCAATCTTATGCTTACACGACTATCGCTACCGCTTAGTGATAAAGTAAAGCATTACAGCACGATTGCATTGCATACAATAAAGCGACAACCATATGGCTCCTGCGAGTTGCCGATAACTCGGTTACAAAACATGATCATCTCATACAATAAAATTTAGCATCATGTCTTGACCATATCACATCACAACATGCCCTACAAAACAAGTTAGACGTCCTCTACTTTGTTGTTGCAAGTTTTACGTGGCTGCTACGGGCTTAGCAAGAACCGTTCTTACCTACGCATCAAAACCACAACAATAGTTTGTCAAGTTGGTGATGTTTTAACCTTCACAAGGACCGGGCGTAGCCACACTTGGTTCAACTAAAGTTGGAGAAACTGACACCCGCCAGCCACCTGTGTGCAAAGCACGTCGGCAGAACTAGTCTCGCGTAAGCGTACGCGTAATGTCGGTCCGGGTCGCTTCATCCAACAATACCGTCGAACCAAAGTATGACATGCTGGTAAGCAGTATGACTTATATCGCCCACAACTCTCTTGTGTTCTACTCGTGCATAACATCAACGCATAAAACCTAGGCTCGGATGCCACTGTTGGGGAACGTGGTAATTTCAAAAATTTCCTACGCACACGCAAGATCATGGTGATGCATAGCAACGAGAGGGGAGAGTGTTGTCCACGTACCCTCGTAGACCAAAAGTGGAAGCATTAGCACAACGCGGTTGATGTGGTCGTACGTCTTCACGGCCCGACCGATCAAGCACTAAAACTACGACACCTCCGAGTTCTAGCACATGTTCAGCTCGATGACGATCCCCGGACTCCGATCCAGCAGAATGTCGGGGAAGAGTTCCGTCAGCACGACGGTGTGGTGATGATCTTGATGTTCTACCGTCGCAGGGCTTCGCCTAAGCACCGCTACAATATTATCGAGGATTATGGTGGAAGGGGGCATTGCACACGGCTAAGAGATCAATGATCAATTGTTGTGTCTCTGGGGTGCCCCCCTGCCCCCGTATATAAAGTAGCAAGGGGGAGGAGGTGCGACCAGGCAAGGGGCGCGCCAGGAGGAGTCCTACTCCCACCGGGAGTAGTTAGGACTTGGGGGGGAGGAGAGAAAGAGGGGAAAGGAAAGGGGGGGGGGCGTCGCCCCCCTCCTTGTCCAATTTGGACTTGGGGGGAGGGGCGCGCGGCTGCCCCTTGGCCTCCTCTCTACTTCCTCCACTAGGCCCATTAAGGCCCATTAGGTTACCGGGGGGTTCCGGTAACCTCCCGGTACTCCGGTAAAATGCCGATTTCACCCGGAACACTTCCGATGTCCAAACATAGGCTTCCAATATATCAATCTTTATGTCTCGACCATTTCGAGACTCCTTGTCATGTCCGTGATCACATCCGGAACTCCAAACAACCTTCAGTACATCAAAACATATAAACTCATAATGAAACTGTCATCGTAACATTAAGCGTGCGGACCCTACGGGTTCGAGAATTATGTAGACATGACTGAGACATGTCTTCGGTCAATAACCAATAGTGGAACCTGGATGCTCATATTGGCTCCTACATATTCTACAGAGATCTTTATCGGTCAAACCGCATAACAACATACGTTGTTCCCTTTGTCATCGGTATGTTACTTGCCCAAGATTCGATCGTCGGTATCTCAATACCTAGTTCAATCTCGTTACCGGAAAGTCTCTTTACTCGTTCCATAATACATCATCCCGCAACTAACTCATTAGTTTCAATGCTTGCAAGGCTTATAGTGATGTGCATTACCGAGTGGGCCCAGAGATACCTCTCCGACACGGAGTGACAAATCCTAATCTCGAAATACGCCAACCCAACAAGTACCTTCGGAGACACCTGTAGAGCACCTTTATAATCACCCAGTTACGTTGTGACGTTTGGTAGCACACAAAGTGTTCCTCCGGTAAACGGGAGTTGCATAATCTCATAGTCATAGGAACATATATAAGTTATGAAGAAAGCAATAGCAACAGACTAAACGATCAAGTGCTAAGCTAATGGAATGGGTCAAGTAAATCACATCATTCTCCTAATGATGTGATCCCGTTAATCAAATGACAACTCATGTCTATGGTTAGGAAACATAACCATCTTTGATCAACGAGCTAATCAAGTAGAGGCATACTAGTGACACTCTGTTTGTCTATGTATTCACACATGTATTATGTTTCCGGTTAATACAATTCTAGCATGAATAATAAACTTTTATCATGATATAAGGAAATAAATAATAACTTTATTATTGCCTCTAGGGCATATTTCCTTCAGTGATCTCATCCGGGACTCCGAACAAACTTCGGTCATCAAATCACATATAACTCATAATACAAATCGTCATCGAACGTTAAGCGTGCGGACCCTACGGGTTCGAGAACTATGTAGACATGACCGAGACACATCTCCAGTCAATAACCAATAGCGGAACCTGGATGCTCATATTGGCTCCTACATATTCTACGAAGATATTTATTGGTCAAACCGCATAACAACATACATTGTTCCCTTTGTCATCGGTATGTTACTTGGCCGAGATTCGATCGTCGGTATCATCATACCTAGTTCAATCTCGTTACTGGCAAGTCTCTTTACTCATACCGTAATGCATCATCCTGTGACTAACTCATTAGACACATTGCTTGCAAGGATCATAGTGATGTGCATTACCGAGAGGGCCCAGAGATACCTCTTCGATACACGGAGTGACAAATCCTAATCTCGATCTATGCCAACTCAAGAAACACCATCAGAGACACCTGTAGAGCATCTTTATAATCACCCAGTTATGTTGTGATGTTTGATAGCACACAAGGTGTTTCTCTGGTATTCGGGAGTTGCATAATCTCATAGTCAGAGGAACATGTATAAGTCATGATGAAAGCAATAGCAATAAAACTAAACGATCATTATTCTAAGCTAACGGATGGGTCTTGTCCATCACATCATTCTATAATGATGTGATCCCGTTTATCAAATGACAACACATGTCTATGGTCAGGAAACTTAACCATCTTTGATTAGCGAGCTAGTCTAGTAGAGGCATACCAGGGGCACTCTATTTGTCTATGTATTCACACATGTACTAAGTTTCTGATTAATACAATTCTAGCATGAATAATAAACATTTATCATGATATAAGGAAATATAAATAACAACTTTATTATTGCCTCTAGGGCATATTTCCTTTAGTCTCCCACTTGCACTAGAGTCAATAATCTAGATTACATAGTAATGATTCTAACACCCATAGAGTCTTGATGTTGATCATGTTTTGCTCGTGAGAGAGACTTAGTGAACGGGTCTGCAACATTCAAATCCGTATGTATCTTGCAAATCTCTATGTCTCCCTCCTTGACTTGATCGCGAATGGAATTGAAGCGTCTCTTGATGTGTTTGGTTCTCTTGTAAAATCTGGATTCCTTCGCCAAGGCAATTGCTCGAGTATTGTCACAAAAGATTTTCATTGGACCCGATGCACTAGGTATTACACCTAGATCGGATGTGAACTCCTTCATCCAGACTCCTTCATTGGCTGCTTCCGAAGCAACTATGTACTCCGCTTCACACGTAGATCCCGCCACGACGCTCTCCTTGGAACTGCACCAACTGACAGCTCCACCATTCAATATAAATACGTATCCAGTTTGTGATTTAGAGTCATCCGGATCAGTGTCAAAACTTACATCGACTTAACCGTTTACGACGAGCTCTTTGTCACCTCCATAAACGAGAAACATATCCTTAGTCCTTTTCAGGTATTTCAGGATGTTCTTGACCGCTGTCCAGTGATCCACTCCTGGATTACTTTGGTACCTCCCTGCTAAACTAATAGCAAGTCACACACCAGGTCTGGTACACAATATTGCATACATGATAGAACCTATGGCTAAGGCATAGGGAATGACTTTCATTTTCTCTCTATCTTCTGCAGTGGTCGGTCATTGAGTCTGACTCAACTTCACACCTTGTAACACAAGCAAGAACCCTTTCTTTGACTAGTCCGTTTTAAACTTTTTCAAAACTTTATCAAGGTATGTGCTTTGTGAAAGTCCAATTAAGCGTCTTGATCTATCTCTATAGATCTTGATGCCCAATATATAAGCAGCTTCACCGAGGTCTTTCATTGAAAAATTCTTATTCAAATATCCTTTTATGCTATTCAGAAATTCGGTTTCATTTCCAATTAACAATATGTCATCCATATATAATATCAGAAATGCTACAAAGCTTCCAATAAAAAATTCTTACTAACGATATATGGCAAAGCGAAACTGGAGGATAGTAAAAAAAAGGTTGCTTTTGTGATAGAAAACAATTCAACATTTTTTTCCTATCTTGTCCTTTTACAACCTTGATTTGGCACACAGTTCATGCCGCGTATAATTTGTCTCCAACGAGTATACCAAATTTGTTTGACAACTGGTTGGGTGTTCGTGCCCAACCAGTATTGAACGGAAACCTCTTTGTGGGAGTTTGTGCCCATCTATGAGCTATTTCGAAAAAATGATTGTGTCTTTAACAAATCATCTATACCCCAAAATTGCAGGTTATCATCAAGGCTATGGTGCCGATCCATACGTGGACATTAATTCAACATGTGGACAGTCAGTAGTGCATGGCCTTTGGGTGTAGCCGTTTGGATATGGTTTCGATTTGGCTAGCGAGCCAGTAGTAGATTATGTGTTTGAATCATGTAATCTCATTTTTGATTGGTTGTG
>NC_041380.1:355115974-355125353 GCF_002162155.2 Triticum dicoccoides
TTTGAATATATTTCTAATAAAATGGATGCATGCATAATGCATCAGGATGATAAATAAGCCGGGGCAACACCCATTAGAAAAAGAATGAAGTTTCTTTATTTAAGTAGGTATGACATATATGATGATTTTTCACAAAAGCACCCACTGTTGTTTTTTCTATGGAGGAATGGTACCACCAAGAATCAACTTTGTTTCTCCTGCCTCCTTTTTTCAGGAGTACGTCATCCACTAGATTTGTAGTTGGAGATGGCGAAGAAGTGTGAATGGAGAAACAAATAAATTAACAATTAGTCTTCTCTTCTCTTTGGCATCTCATGTCAAAGTACCTTTCTGAAATCTTCTCACCAACCCTAAATGTTGACCTGTCCAGTGTTGAGAGAGCCTATAAGCTAATGGCCAGTGTGAGGATGACGATGTGAACTTTCGGGCCTGTAGTGATCTTGGTAGGTAAAGACTTATCCTAAGTGTCTCTTGTTCACCATAATTTGTCAATGCACATTGTGCTGTGGTCAAGGTGCAGTACTCCTTGACCCGTTTGATTTTCTAGATTCCATCTTTAGACTTGGATGGCACCTATCACTCCGTTCCAAGTATTTTGAAGTTTTAACATTGCTCGAAGTCAAACTTATTTATTTATTTATTTACGGGGGGAAACCTCTTTATATTTGATCAACCTTTTATAAAAATATACTAATGTATGCAGCAGCAACTATATATATTGTGAAAATATATTTGCATGCTTAATGTAATGAAATTAGTTTGGTGTGGTAGATGTTGATGTATTTTTTTATAGAATTGGTTAGACTTATTCTTTTTTCAAAATTAAGACAATGCTAGAGCTTTAAATAATTTGGGTAGGAGAAAGTAGCTATTTATCCTAGGTTATTACACGGAGAAATGTCTACTACAATCAAACTTGGAAATATGCAAAAAAAAAATCTTAAATATATATAGTACTTGCTTCGGAAATAATTGTCACTCAAATGGATGTATCTAGCGTCTAGATACATCCATTTGAGCGACGGTTATTTCAGGACAAAACGATACAATTCAATTCATTTTGCGTGTGGCGTTTTGATCTCGAGTGTGGCGTTTTGGCACATGGGAGCACGCGCTCCTGGTTTTTAAAATGTGTTTTAAATGTCAAAAATTCTAAAAAAAATTGGCGCGTACATCTCAATATTGTACATGCTCACAAAGTCGTTTCGCGAAAAATCGACAAGTTATGTGTCGTGTGTGAAAAGGACAAAATCCGGTGTTAAAAAGTGCTTTTCACAAGACATTTTTTTGTCTTTTTTACACAAGCCACAAAAAATGTCGATTTTCTATGAAACTTGATGTGCACACATATAATGTCGAGATGTATGCGCCAAATTTTTGTTTGGAATTTTTTCAAACTTTGAAATATTATTTCGGGTGGCAGGAGCGCGCGCTCCCATGTGCCAAATCGAATTTCTGATCTCTACACCTAGAATTTTGTTGTTTCTTTGTTTAGAGATGTTACAAGCCCGGGCAAAAATTATACTATTTGATGTAAGACATTTCTGCAGTTAAGCAGCTTAACTGCTAAATTATCTTACATTAAATTACAGAGGTACTCCCTCTGTAAACTAATATAAGAGCGTTTAGATTACTATTTTAGTATTTTAGTATTCTAAACGCTCTTATATTAGTTTACGGTGGGAGTATTTTCTAAAATAAACTACCATCAACGGAGGCATGTTTCAATAAGCTTTAGCAAAACTGTTATTGAAAAGATCTGTCTAGCCTCATTGTTCTATATCTAAGTGACTCAGTTGAACTAGAAAGAAAAAAAGACAAAAAATGCCTGCAAAAATCTTAGCGTAAAATCAATGACATAGGATTTAGATGTGCAATAGATGGAAGAGGGACGAGGGACACGGCTTCACCAACTTTACCGGTTCTTCTCTAAACTACGAACTGTTATTCTGATCCTTGATTGTGTTTGGAGTCCTGTTGAGGAAGAGGTCCAATTTGTCTCTGTATCTAGCACCAATGATTTCGTCAATGACAAGAATTAATATTTCCTGAAATTCAATGGCCCTGTAGACCAGGTCTTGTTGAGTGTATGAATAAAACCTCTTTCATTTCTCTAACCAACGCCCCAACCTGCTTCTGTTGTCTGAAAAGGCTAAAAAAAATAAAATAAAAGCAGTCACACTCACAGTCTCAATTTGTACATAAAAACTTTAGAACCCATGGTTGACAGTTTCTAAAATTTTACTAACATACGGGATCACCATCTTGGTAAAAATGTCACTACCAAAAAAAAAGTTTTTTTACTTTTCAGGGCTTCTTGCCAGCATAGTTTTCATTACAGACGAATGAAAAAGGGATCAAGAAATACAAAATCTACATGCTGCCTCATGTTCCCATGTATGTATATATATAAATTAATCAAGAAATAAACATACTGTACTGCACTCGCAGTTTGCCTCGTACGCCAAGCTAGCTAAAGGCCAACACTTCTCCGGGTTTTCTCTTGGACTAAAACTACTTGTCTGGTATTGGTCGATGTCGATCAACCAAAAAGTGTCCGGAGAACGGTGTCTCCGAGCCCTGGAACGGCGGACAGGAAGTGGCCGGTGCCGGGGAGCTCGTGGTAGTTGACCCACCCGAGCTTGCCGGCGACGTGCCGCTGCAGCGCGACGGGCACGAGGCCGTCCTCGTCGCCCTGCCACAGGTGCACCGGGCACGGCGGCTCCGGCAGCGCCATGGGGTCGAACTCCCACTTTCCGAACATGACGGCCATGTCCCTGTAGTAGGACTCCTGGATCCCCTGCTGCGTCGCCATCTCCCTCTTCTTCCGGAGGGTGCCGTCGGCGGTGAGGGTGCGGCGGATCTCGGCGTCCCGCTTGTTGGGGAGGTAGGTGGTGTTGACGACGACGGTGGAGGTGGGCAGGGGCAGCCAGCTCTGCTCCATCCACCAGTGTATGATGCCGGGGGCGTGGTGGGCCACGCGCAGCGCCCACTGGTCGCCGCGCTCCTGCCGGCCGTACTCCCGCGCCGCCAGCTCCGCCGGGAACCCGGGCCACCAGTAGTTCACCACCGGCGCCAGCATGGCGGCCCCGGCGATCCGCTCCGGGATGTACCTGAGCGCGCCCCACACGGCGTGGCAGCCGAGGGAGAAGCCGACGACGTGGAACTTGTCGCCGAGCCCCAGCGCGTCGGCCAGGTCCTCCATGTCCTGCGCCGCGGTCTCCACGGAGCGGCCCGGGTTGGGGTCGCTCTCGCTGTAGCCGGCGCGGTCGAAGCCCACCATGTACACGCCAAGCTCCTCGGCGACCTCCTGAAATCAAGTCGTTGCGCAGACGGTGTAAGCGACGGCGAGAGAGACGCGTGATCATATTATAATGAGCTCGCAGGCCGGGCGGGGGTGGCGAGACGACGGGAGAATGTATGCGCAGCACTAACCGGCGATGCGCGGAGGCTGTCGAGGCGGGAGCCGGTGAAGCCGTGGGAGAAGACGACCTTGAACCGCGCGCTCTCCTTGGGCACGCCGGACTCCTCGTACGCCAAGTGCCGGCCGTCCCTCATCCGGACCCGCGGCGCGGTGATCGGGGGCCCGCCGGGCGACCCGCACGGCGTGGGCGCCGGCGGCTGCACGGCCCGGAGCAGCCACTCGCCGAGCTGGCCCGCGAGCGGGCCCATGCCCATGCCCGTGCCCACCGGCGCCGCCGAGTAGTAGTACCCTCTCCCGCCGGAAACCGATCGGTCCATGGGATGATGGGAATGAATGAGACGGCCCCGAGCCTCGAGTCTGAAAGCTGGCTGGCTGCCGCCGTTCTTGGGTGTTGGCTCGGCGTGGTGCTGGTTGGCGCTGTGCTACGCAGGAGGAATGGTGGATGGTAGGTGGCGAGCAAGCACCGCGGGTGGGTGTTTATATATTGGCCGGGGCTGGACGCATGCGCGTGTGCGTTTGTGGACGCGATCGTGGGCTTTGCTTTCGGGCTGGTTGGTAAGGTGGGCTTGGGTACGATTTCGTCGGCTTTGGGAGGGAAACGCGGTTGTACGACGGGGTATTTTTGGCGTGCGCCGTTGCTCTCACTCTCGGGGAACCTACGCCCGGTCTCGGAGGATCTCATCTATGAAGCACCGATACGGCGACATCAATACGGCGATACGGATACGGGGATACGAAATACGGCAATTTTTAAAAACAGCAATACAACGATACGGCGAGTATATATAAATAATTAATAAAATACCATATTATGAAGACCATGGGGATTGAATGCCTGAGATGAGATCAAAGACCGCCCATTTGTTGCATCCATGCCTCTTTCTCAATGACTGAATGACCATCACTTTACTCAATCCTCCTAGTACTTGCATGCAGCAGTGGCCAGCGCCAACCAGCAGCCAGCAAGCACGCACACATACGTACGCATGCATGGCGGTAACAACTAACAAGCACACACAGCCAGCACAGCCGGCCCGCACACCCGCATCACGGTCACGGCGACGGGCGGCGGGCGGCGGATGCAGAGGCGAGTCCAGACGACGGTGAGCGACTTCAGCCGGTAGCGACGGCGACGACGAGCGACTCCAGTCGGCGGCGGTGATGCGCTCACCCGCGAATACTCGATCCAATCTGCCGCCCAAACGAACTGAGTGGGCTGGCTGTTTAGGGTCACGAGTCGGCTTGTACTGGGCTTTCCGTGTCCCTGACGTGTCGGCGCCGTCCCGGCGGCCGTATCAGCATTTTTTTCGTTCTTTTTAAATCGAAAAACAGGATACTCCGTGGATACAGGTATCGATGGCGTATCTGACGTATCGAAGTATCGGCAACGTATTATACGCCGATACACAGCTTCTGGACGTATCGGTGCTCGTAGGATCTCATACTCGCAGTGCTACTGTGCGAGGGCATCTCAAATCAGGGGCCATCAAAACGCCTCCAAATGTTTGAGCCGAAATGGTTCAGACGCTAGAAATCTTACAACTCGGTTTCAAACTTGGGAAGCTCCGGGGGAGTCCGGTTGTTCGCCACTTCGCCAGGTCAGACTCCGACATCCTGAACCCATCTAAAAACTAGCCGGCACCCGCATATTTTGACAATCCCCATTCTTTTCGTGTCGAACCCCGCCTTCTTCGGCTCCATCGCCAAGGCCCTTCACGAGGCTCGTCGTCCCTTCAGACGCGGAGAAGTCTATCCGCATCCGCGTTACGCCAAAAGCAACGCCTGAAGCCGAACAGAAACAGGGACCTCGTGTCACCCACGTCTAGCGATATGAGGGAAACCCTAGCCGCCACCGGTACGTCCCCACTCCGCCGCGCCCTCTGCATCACCACTGCCGAAAGGCTTGTCGGCAACGCCACGCTCCACCCAGGTATGGTGGCGGCTGGCAGCTTCGTCCATGGCGCACCACGGCGCCACCCCCAAACCTCCCACATGATTCAAATTGGCTCGGCGTGAGGCCGCCTCTCTCCCCTTCGATTGTCGCGTCCTCCTCTATCATGCCCCCTACCCCACCCCATTGTGGTCACTCCCTCCCATCACGACGTAGCTCCCCTCTTGTGCTGGTGGTGGTTGGGTGCAACACATGAGTGGTGGCAGCCAAGCTAGCTTGGTTCTGCATCGTTGCAGACCGTTCCTCGTCTTCGATGGCGCTTCCTCCGAGCTGCGGTGATGGCTTCTATGGAATTATGTGGTCATAGTGGTTTTCTTGGCAGGCAGTTGAGGCCTTGCTGCGGACCCTTTGTCGGCGCCGCTTCGGGCCCGACAGCCATGGACCTGCGATCTACAACGTCCACGCCCCGCTGGCGTCGTTTGTCAGTGCAGTCCTAGTTGCTGCATTCTCTCCTGCCTTCGGCTCACCGCCGACCCGGTGACTCCGTGTTGGGGAACGTAGCAGAAATTCAAAATTTTCCTACGTAACACCAAGATCTATCTATGGAGAGACCAGCAACGAGTAGAAAGGAGAGTGCATCTACATACCCTTGTAGATTGCTAAGCGGAAGGGTTCAAGTGAACGGGGTTGATGGAGTCGTACTCGTCGTGATTCAGATCACCGATGATCAAGTGCCGAACAGACGGCACCTCCGCGTTCAACACACGTACAGCCCGGTGACGTCTCCCACGCCTTGATCCAGCAAGGAGAGAGGGAGAGGTTGAGGAAGACTCCATCCAACAGCAGCACAACGGCGTGGTGGTGGTGGAGGAGCGTGGCAATCCCGCAGGGCTTCGCCAAGCACCATGGGAGAAGAGGAGGAGAACTTGGGAGAGAGGGAGGGGCTGCACCAAAGGCATAAGGTATGTTTGGGAGGCCCTCCTACCCCACTATATATAGGGATCCCAAGGGGGGGGGGTGCGCCAGCCCCTAGGAGATCCAATCTCCAAGGGGGCGGCGGCCAGGGGAGGAGTCCTCCCCCCCCCCAAGGCACCTAGGAGGTGCCTTCCCCTGCTGGGATTCTTCCTTTAGGGTTTCCCCAGGCGCATGGGCCTCTTGGGGCTGGTGCCCTTGGCCCATGTAGGCCAAGGCGCACCCCCTACAGCCCATGTGGCCCCCCGGGGCAGGTGGCCCCACCCGGTGGGCCCCCGGGACCCTTTCGGTGGTCCCGGTACAATACCGATGACCCCGAAACTTGTCCCGATGGTCGAAACAGGACTTCCTATATATAAATCTTTACCTCCGGACCATTCCGGAACTCCTCGTGACGTCCGGGATCTCATCCGAGACTCCGAACAACATTCGGTAACCACATACAAGCTTCCTTTATAACCCTAGCGTCATCGAACCTTAAGTGTGTAGACCCTACGGGTTCGGGAGACATGCAGACATGACCGAGACGTTCTCCGGTCAATAACCAACAGCGGGATCTGGATACCCATGTTGGCTCCCACATGCTCCACGATGATCTCATCGGATGAACCACGATGTCAAGGACTTAATCAGTCCCGTATTCAATTCCCTTTGTCTATCGGTATGTTACTTGCCCGAGATTCGATCGTCGGTATACCGATACCTTGTTCAATCTCGTTACCGGCAAGTCACTTTACTCGTTCCGTAACACATCATCCCGTGATCAACTCCTTGGTCACATTGCGCATATGATGATGTCCTACCGAGTGGGCCCAGAGATACCTCTCCGTTTACACGGAGTGACAAATCCCAGTCTCGATCCGCATAAAACAATAGATACTTTCGGAGATACCTGTAGTGCACCTTTATAGTCACCCAGTTACGTTGTGACGTTTGATACACCCAAAGCACTCCTACGGTATCCAGGAGTTACACGATCTCATGGTCAAAGGAAGAGATACTTGACATTGGCAAAGCTCTAGCATACGAACTACACGATCTTTGTGCTAGGCTTAGGATTGGGTCTTGTCCATCACATCATTCTCCTAATGATGTGATCCCGTTATCAACGACATCCAATGTCCATAGCCAGGAAACCATGACTATCTGTTGATCACAACGAGTTAGTCAACTAGAGGCTCACTAGGGACATATTGTGGTCTATGTATTCACACGTGTATTACGATTTCCGGATAATACAGTTATAGCATGAATAAAAGACAATTATCATGAACAAGGAAATATAATAATAATACTTTTATTATTGCCTCTAGGGCATATTTCCAACAGTCTCCCACTTGCACTAGAGTCAATAATCTAGTTCACATCGCCATGTGATTAACACTCACAGGTCACATCGCCATGTGACTAATACCCAGGAGTTTACTAGAATCAGTAGTCTAGTTCACATCACTATGTGATTAATACTCAATGAGTTTTAGGTTTGATCATGTTGCTTGTGAGAGAGGTTTTAGTCAACGGGTCTGAACCTTTCAGATCCGTGTGTGCTTTACAAATCTCTATGTCATCTCCTAGATGCAGCTACCACGCTCTATTTGGAGCTATTCCAAATAACTGTTCTACTTGGAGCTATTCTAAATTATTGCTCCAATATATGTATCTGGTATCTCTACTTAGAGCTATCTGGATAGGTGTTAAGCTTGCATCGACGTAACCTTTACGACGAACTCTTTTACCACCTCCATAATCGAGAAAATTCCTTAGTCCACTAGTTACTAAGGGTAACTTTGACCGCTGTCTGTGAGCCATTCTTGGATCACTCTTGTACCCCTTGACTGACTCATGGCAAGGCACACTTCAGGCGCGGTACACAGCATAGCATACTGAAGAGCCTACGTCTTAAGCATAGGGGACGACCTTCGTCCTTTCTCTCTATTCTATCGTGGTCGAGCTTTAAGTCTTAACTTCGTACCTTACAATTCAGGCAAGAACTTCTTCTTTGACTGATCCATCTTGAATACCTTCAAGATCATGTCAAGGTATGTGCTCATTTGAAAGTACCATTAAGCGTTTTGATCTATCCTTATAGATCTTGATGCTCAATGTTCAAGTAGCTTAATCCAGGCTTTCCATTGAAAAACACTTTCAAAATAACCCTATATGCTTTCTAGAAATTCTACATCATTTCTGATCATCAATATGTCAACAACATATTCTCATCAGAAATTCTATAGTGCTCCCACTCACTTCTTTGGAAATACAAGTTTCTCATAAACTTTGTACAAACCCAAAATCTTTGATCATCATCAAAGCATACATTCCAACTCCGAGATGCTCACTCCAGTCCTTAGAAGGATCGCTGGAGCTAGCATACCTTTTAGCATCCTTAGGATCGACAAAACTTTTCTGATTGTATTGCATACAACCTTTCCTTACGAAAACTAGTAAGGAAACTTGTCTTGACATCCATCTGCCAGATTTCATAAATACAGCTAATGCTAACATGAATCCCACGGACTTAAGCATCGCTACGGATGAGAAAATATCATCGTAGTCAACTCCTTGAACTTGGGAAAAACTTTTTGCCACAAGTCGAGCTTCATGGATGGTGACATTACCATCCACGTCCGTCTTCTTCTTAAGGATCCATTTATCTTAATGGCTTGCCGATCATCGGGCAAGTCCACCAAAGTCCATGGATCCGTTCTCGGATTTTATGGCCTCGAGCCATTTATCGGAATCCGGGCCCACCATCGCTTCTCCATAGCTCGTAGGTTCATTGTTGTCTAGCAACATGACCTTCAAGACAGGATCACCTTACCACTCCGAAGTAGTATGTGTCCTTGTCGTCCTACGAGGTTTGGTAGTGACTTGATCCGAAGTTTCATGATCAATATCATAAGCTTCCACTTCAATTGGTGTAGGTGCCACAGGAACAACTTCCTGTGCCCTGCCACACACTAGTTGAAGAGACGGTTCAATAACCTCATCAAGTCTCCACCATCCTCCCACTCAACTCTTTCGAGAGAAACCTTTCCTCGAGAAAGGACCCGATTCAAGAAACAATCCATATTGCTTTCGGATCTGAATTA